>NW_016810766.1:1043814-1046417 GCF_001698545.2 Rhinopithecus bieti | reverse complement strand
AAAAAAAAAAAAAAAAAAAAAGATGAACTAAAGAGACTCACAGAGATTTAGACCGGGGCTACTCATATAAGTGAAAAACTCTTTTCCACTGGAACTGCAAGGATGGGAAGCTGGAATTACTGTAGCCATATTGCTTTCATCTTTTGTTTATTTATTTACTTAACAAATATCTCTGCTACATCTACCTTGTGCCAAGCATAGGCACTTATAATACAGAAATGAGCAAAATAGACAAAAGTTCCGGACAATTAGATGTATGGATCATCCTGAAAATGATTAACATGGTTAACCCACGTAACTTAGAAGTGAGAAACTAGAGGATCTGGGTTTTGTCAACATTGTTTAGGTCCCAGAATCAAGCCTGGATGAAAAACTTCATACTGGCATAAAAAATTCTATTTCATAAGCCAGTATATTTTTTTTTCTTAAGCTGGTATGGATTACATATTCTGTCACTTGTGTTCAACGGCATCCCAATTAATACTCAAGCTTAACCTCATTTATACTATAAAAATTGTTATTTAATGTTACTTGAATATTCTGTCCTGTTGTACATTCTTATGTCCTCAGTTTTCTTCTTGCTATCACTGCGTTATATTTTCAGTTCATTTTGATGATCCTAAGAGCCCTATTGAAAAAATATAGGCATTGCATAATAATTTCCATTTATGGCTGAGAAAATTCAGAATAAAGTACTGGAAAATATAAATGTCATTTGTGTTCCTTATGCTTGAGACCTGCAATATAAATCAGGAAAGAGAACAAGCATTTATAGATGTAGTCACTTCTGGTTATAGAAACAGATATACTCTATATTGATCAAAGGTATCATTTATAATTTACCATCAATCTGATATTTTTCTCTAAATTATTACTTGCAATGTGGACTCTGTAAGATTTACATGTTGTTTTAATGCTGTTTTTGGCACACTAATCATGTTATTTAAGCAAAATAACATGTCATAGTGAAGTCATTTTAAACAGAAAATACAATTTTATAATGATGTTTTTTGAATTCTGCTTACAATACCCCTTCATTTTCATTAAAGTTATCTGGTTTTTTGTAAGATATCATATTTTCATTCAATGTGAAAAAAAATATCCAAACTGTAGATTAAAATACTTTTTGTTTTGTTGGGTTATGCAATTAATGTACTATGTTAAAAATACTTTTCTGCTTGTTACAGACAATGAGAAAATATAGAAGAGTATAAAGTAAATAAAATCACCCCTAATTCTGCAATTAACTGATATTTTATACATTTCTTTCCAGGATATATTTAAATAAATAGAGTAATTTATAGACATTTTTTAAATGACTAATTTCTTACCTAAGGTATTAGATGCTGATTTTCATCACTTGCTCCCATGCTTCGATCATCTTTTTATTCAGTATTAAAAGAAAGATTTTAACAACTCATCAGCAAAATTAATTCAAATGCTCCTTTATGGTGCAAATTTATATTGTTTCTAATTTTCAACATTTTAAACAACATTAAAATCTGTTCTTTTATTTCATATTGTTTATCTTCATCTCTAATTATATAATAAGAAAAAAATTCTTGAAGTTTATTTTTAAAATGTGAAACAGAATCATTTATTTTGAATGTTCTTTTTTGTTTATTACTGAGGATAACTCAGTTTCTTTCTCCACTTTTCCGGTGACACAACTTCTTTATTGCTTTGTTTGTAATCTCAGTATTGTAATTAAATTAAAAATTAACTGTTTGTCTCCCATAATCATTGCCAATATTTTCTCAATTTTTTGTTTTCAATCTCATTTAAGAGATTGTTGGCATAAAATATTTGCTTTACATGCTGAAATTATTTTCATTATTTATTTTCTTTGTGATTTTTTGCAATGTCTTTTGTTCAATGTATATGTCCATTCTTAAATCATTTACATAATATTTAAATCAAATTGTAAATATCCTTTTAGAGTATATGATTACAATTTGTAACTTAAGTTTCTTAATTAATGGGGAACTAAGTTTGAATTATTATGTGAGGCAAAATTTGTGTTTTTCATTGTTTTGATTGAAATACCTATTTTACCCAAATCATTTATTGCTTAATTTGTATTTTCCTCACTGATTTTAATGATTTATTTTTTGTATAATTATTTAGATATAAGAACACATTTTTCTGCTATTTATTTTGTATTTTGGGGATCTATTTACAGTTTTTTTTCTAGCATAATACTGAATTAATTTTTATAGCTACATCTTAGCTAATATCTAATATAATATCCATATCACTTTTATTTTTAGAATATTTATATCTATTTATATTTACAGATAAAATCATGTTTCATAAGCTCCATAATAATTCACTTATTATTTTCATTTGACTTAATCTCATATGTTAGTGAAATTAGATTATTAAAAAAATTATACTTTTCCTGAAACATGAAGTATATCTCTGTTCATTTGTATCTTCTGTAATATCTTCATATATATAAATATCTTTATACATGCATGTATTTAGATTTCTTTTTTTAGTTTCCCACATATTTTTATTTCCTATAAGTCAGCATATAGTACAGCAAAAATATTGCTCATTAGATATTTCAAATATTAGGGAATTTTAAACAGGATATTTGT
>NW_016810766.1:1032460-1042706 GCF_001698545.2 Rhinopithecus bieti | reverse complement strand
GCTACATCTTAGCTAATATCTAATATAATATCCATATCACTTTTATTTTTAGAATATTTATATCTATTTATATTTACAGATAAAATCATGTTTCATAAGCTCCATAATAATTCACTTATTATTTTCATTTGACTTAATCTCATATGTTAGTGAAATTAGATTATTAAAAAAATTATACTTTTCCTGAAACATGAAGTATATCTCTGTTCATTTGTATCTTCTGTAATATCTTCATATATATAAATATCTTTATACATGCATGTATTTAGATTTCTTTTTTTAGTTTCCCACATATTTTATTTCCTATAAGTCAGCATATAGTACAGCAAAAATATTGCTCATTAGATATTTCAAATATTAGGGAATTTTAAACAGGATATTTGTTTCTTAGAGCATGATTAGAAGGGCTAAAGGAGGGAGAATCAGGGGACATCTGTACCTCACTGATTTTGAGAACACTCCTATGTCTGTAACCCAAAGATCAGAAAACTGCCATTGCTTTCTCCACACTGTTCATGAATTTTTGGCTGGCTACTAGATGTGAAGCATGGCCACTGCAACTGTCTCTCAGTATTCATGTGGTTATGACATTGCTTGCTGTCAGAAGGTCACCTGGAAGAGGGCTTCTGCTTAATTTCTGTCTTTCAAATTTGGGCAGCAATACCGTAAATTACTAAAATCTATTTCGCATCCAAGAGTTTAGCTTCAGTGTAATCAAGCAAATGTAGATTTTAGGTTAGGAATATCTGCAAAATTGAAAGTAAGTGTCAAATTCATAAGAGCAATCTTAATGAGTGTTTTTTATTCCATCTCCTCACAAGTTACTGCTGATGTATAGTAATTCCATTGTGTTTGAATGTTTCTTACAGTGTCTTTATTTCTAATTCAAATTTGTTTCATGCAACACTAGCAATAAAAACAAACATAATTTCCAATTATAAAAAAGATTATTTGTACAAAATAATTGAAAAAATTAGATTAATTTAGATAATTAAATTAATATTTCATTGATACACATAACAGATTAATAATGCATGGGAAACTGTACTATCAATAATGTCAGAAAAAAGTCAAAATGTAATTCTTTGTAAGTACTTATTTAATAATATCGTTCTCTTCTTCATTTTCTTTACTTCTTGACCTAAAAACAAGTAACTCAAATTCATGAATGTATAGTATATAACTGGATTTTTTGGTTCATTGTTTTCATATGCAGTGTTTTAATCTGGTTTATTTTAGTATGAGTTTTGAAAGACATTAATAATAAATTTGAAAAAAAAATTTCCCTACACATTTATTTCATAGCTCAGAAACCAAATTACTTGTTGTCAATGTAATAGATGCTGTCCATGTGACCAGGTTACATAAATTCTGCATCTGACGGTGATATGACAAGAGAGGTAGAGAAAGATGGCCAAAATAGAAGGCTCCCTCTATCATCCCCTCTACAACAACACCACATTTAACAACAATCTACACACAAAAAGTATATTCATAAGAACTAAAAATCAGGTAAGCACTCACAGTATCTGGTTTTAACTTTATATCACTGAAGGAAGCACTGAAGAAGTTGGGAAAGACAGTTTTGATTTGCCGATGCCACCCCTCCTTCAACCCATTGCAGTAGCTGTGGCATAGATAGAAAATCTGTATGCTTGGAAGAGGGAGCATGCATCAGTTGTGAGACATTGCATTAACTCACTGCTGCCCTATCATAGCAGAAAGCAAAACTGTGCTCAACTCAGCTAATACCTGCCCACTGAGAGAGCATTTAAACTAGCCCTAACCAGAGGGGAATTGTTCATACTAGTGGTCAGAACTTGAGTTCTGGCAAGTCTTACTACTATGGGCTAAAGGGCTCTTGGGTTCCAAATAAATTAGTGAGGAAGACTAGGCTGTAATGACTGTGACTCCTAGATGACTCTTAGTGCTAAACTTGACTCAGAGCCAGTGGACTGGGGGGGGGCATGCAACATACTGAGGCAGCAGCTGGAGTATCTAAGGCAGTGCTTGTGCCACCCCTCCCTCAACCCCTGGTGGCATAGCTCATGGCTTCAAAAGAGACACCCTCTTTCTGCTTTAGGAAAGGAGAGGGAAGAGCACAGAGGACTTTGTCTTGCTTATTGGATGCCAGCTCAGCCACAGTAGGATAGAACACCAGGCAGAGTCATGAGGCTCCCCTTTCCAGGCCCTATCTCCCAGACAACATTTCTAGAAAGACATATCCTTGGCCAGAAGGAAATCTGCTGCCTTGAAGAAAGGGACTCAGTCCTGGATGAACTCATCACCAGATGAATACAGAGTCCTTGGGCCCAGAGTAACCAGCAGTGATGCTCAGGTAATATGTCATCAGCCTTGGGTAAGACTCTGAGACATGCTGACTTGAGATGAGACTCAGCGTATTCCCAGAAGTGGTACATATGAAGAGACTCTGATCAAGAAAAGCAGAGAGAAAATTAAAGAGAACTTTGAACATTGCCTTGCATCTTAGGTACCAGTTTGGGCACTGTGGAATAGAGGATCAAACGGGCTTTTCGGGTCCCTGATTCTAGGCCTAAGCTATTGGATAGCATTTCTGGATGAGCCCTGGGACAGAGGGCAGTCCAGTGCTCTGTTCTAAAGGGTGAGTCCCAGGTCAGTCAGTATTCACCATAAGCTGACTGAAGAGACCTTGGGCCTGAAATGTACATTGTTGGCAGCCTGGCAGTACTCCCTATGGGCTTGTCATGGTGGTAGCAATGGGGTGAAGCTTTTCTGCTTGTGGAAAGGGGAGGGAAAAGTGGCAAGAAATGTGTCTAAGCTAAAGTGTAGAATTTTCATTACTTTTTGCTTGTGGAAAGGGGAGGGAAAAGTGGCAAGGAATGTGTCTAAGTTAAAGTATAGAATTTTCATTATTCATTACTTTTTGCTTATTTGTTTGTTTATGCAATCAACGTTAAGTTATAACCAGTTTAAAGTAATAGGTTACAAGATAATATTTGCAATCCTCATCATAATCTCAAAAAATACAACATGTACACGTAAAGAGCATGAAGTTAGATTAAATCACCGGAAAAAATTACCTTCACTATAAGAAAACACAAAGAAAGGAAAGAAGGTAGAAAAGACCACAAAGCAACCAGAAAACAAATTAACAAATAGCAGGGGTGAGGCCTTACTAATCAATAATAACGTTGAATGTAAATAGACTAAATTCTAATCAAAAGACATAAAATGGCTGAATGGATTTAAAAAAAGGAACAAATGATCTGTTGCCTACAAGAAACACACTTTGCCTATAAGTATATATTTAGTCTGAAAACAGGGGATTGGAAAAAATATTCCATGCCAATGATAACAAGAAAAGAACAGGAATAGCTATATTTATATCAGACAAAATAGATTTCAAGACAAAACCTAAAAAGAGATAAAGAAGATCACTATATAATTCTAAAAGGAATAATTCAGCAAGAGAATATGGCATTTGTTAAAAAATATGCACCTAACACTGGAACACCCAGATATATAGTGCAAATATTAGAAATAAAAAGAGAAATAGAACTCAACACAATAATAGCTGGAGCTATCAACACCCTACTTTCAGCATTGGGCAGATTTTTCAAACAGAAAATCAACAAAGAAACATTGGACTTAATTTGCATTATAGACCAAAAGGACCAATAGAACATTTCATCTTACAGCTGCAGAATACACATTCTTCTCCTCAGCATATGGATCATGCTCAAGGATAAACCATATGTTAGGTCAAAAATGCCTTAAAATATTCAAAAAATTGAAATAATGTCAAGCTTCTTCTGTGACAGCAATACATAAGCCTAAAAATCAATAATAACAGGAATTTTGGAAATTAGACAAACACATGGAAATTAAACATAATGCTTATGAATAACCAGTGAGTCAGAGACAAAATTAAGAAGGAAGTTAAATTTCTTGGAACAAAAGATAATTGAAACACAACATACCAACACCTACGGCATACAGTGAAAGCAATACTAAGAGGAAAACTTATAGCTATAAGTGTCTACATCAAAATGAAGAAAACCTCAAATAAACCAACTAATAATGAATGTTAAAAATTAGAAAAGCAAGAGCAAACTAAACCCAATATTAGTAGAAGAAATAATGAAGATCAGATCAGGAATAAAAGAAACTGAAACAAAGTAAACAACACAAAAGATCAATGAAATGAAAAGCTAGTTTTTTGAAAAGATAAACAAAATTTACAAAGCTATAGCCAGACTAATAAGAAAAAGAGAGAGAAGACCCAAATAAAATCAGAGATAAAAAAGGAGACATTACAAGTGATACCACAGAAATTTAAAGGACCATTACTTGCTACTGTGAGCAACAATATAACAATAAATTGGAAAATCTGGAAGAAACGGAAAATTCCTACACGCATACAACCTACTAAGGTTGAACCATAAAGAAATCCAAAACTTGAATAGACCAATAACAAGTAACAAAATCAAAGCCATAGTAAAAGTCTCCTAGTAATATGAAGCCTGGGACCTGGTGTCTTCACTACTGAATTCCACCAAACATTTAAAGAAGAAACAATAGCAATCCTACTCAAACTATTATGAAAAAATAGCAGAGGAGATATGCATCCAAACTCATTCTATGAGGCCACTAGTACCCTGATACCAAAAATGGGCAAAGACATGTCAGAAAAAGCAAACCACAGGCCAGTGTCTCTGATGAACATTGCTGCAAAAATGCTCAATAAGATACTAGCAAACCAAATTCAACAATATATTTAAAAGATAATAAATCATGATGAAGTGGGTTTTATCCTAGGGATGCAAGGATGGTTCAACATACACAAATCCATCAGTGTGATATATCATATCAACAGAATGAAGGACAAAAGCCATATGATCATTTCAACTGATGCAGAAAAAGCATTTGATGCAATTCAAGATCCCTTCATGATAAAAACCTTAAAAACCTAGGCATAGAAGAAACATACCTCAACATAATAAAAGCCATAAATGACAGACTCACAGCTAGTATGATAGTGAATGGGGACAAATAGAAAACCTTTTCATTAAGATCTGGAACAAGACAGGGATGCCAACTTTCACCACCATTATTCAACATAGTACTAGGAGTCCTAAATGAAGTCATCAGACATGACAAAAGGAGTAAACAACATCAAATTATAAAGGAATAAAGCAAGTATCATCATTTGCAGATGATATGATCTTATATTTTGCAAAACCTAAAGACTCCACCAAAAAATATTAGAACTGAGAAATTTTGCAAAGTTGAAGGACACAACATACAAAAATCTGCAGCATTTCTATATGCCAACACCGATCAATCTGAAAAAGAAATTACACAATAGCCACAAATAAAATTAAATACCAAGGAATTAACTTATCCAAAGAAGTGAAATATTTCTATAATGAAAACTATAAAACACTGATGAAAGAAATTAAAGAGGACACAAGAAAATGGAAGGATATTCCATTTTCATGGGTTGAAAAAAATAATAATGTTATAATGTCTATACTACCCAAAGCAATCTACAGATTCAATGCAACCCCTATCAAAATAACAATGACATTTTTCACAGAAATAAGAAAGACAATTCTAAAATTTATATGTAATCATGAAAGACCCAGAATTATCCAAAGCTGTTCTGAGCAAAAAGAAGACAATTGGAGGAATCATATTGCCTGACTTAAAACTATACTACAGAGCTATAGTAACCAGAACAGCATGGTACTGGCACTAAAAATGGATACATACACCAGTGGGACAAAACAGGGAACCCAGAAACAAACCTGTACATCTACAGTGAACTCATTTTTGACAAAGCTGCCAAGAACGTATATTGCATATATTGAAAGAAGACTGTCCCTTCAATGCATGGTACTGGAAAAACTGGATATCTATATACAGAAGAATGAATCTAGACTGTTATCTCTTGCCATATACAAAAATCAAATCAAAATAGATTAAAGACTTAAATCTAAGACCTCCAACTGAAACTACTATGAGAAAACATTCAGGAAACTATCCAGAACATTGGCCTGGGCAAAGATTTCTTGAGTAACATTCCACAAAAACAGGCAATCAAAGCAGAAGTGGACAAATGGGATCACATCAAGTTAAAAAGTTTTCTGCACAACAAAGCAAACAATTGACAAAGTAAAGAGATAACCCACAGAATGGGAGAAAATATTAGCAAACTACCCAGCTGACAAGGGATTAGTTACCAGAATACATCAATTCTCAAACAGATCTATAGGAAAAAAACTTATAATTTGCTTTAAAGTTGGGAAAATTGTCTGAATAGACATTTCTCAAAATAAGACATATGAACAGCAAACAGGCATTTGAAAACATGATCAACATCGCTGCTTGTCAGAGAAATGCAAATCAAAAATACAATGAGATATCATCTCACCCCAGTAAGAAGGCCTTTATCCAAGACAGTCAATAACAAATGCTGGTGAGGATGTGGAGAGAAGGTAACCCTCATAAACTGCTGGTGGGAGATATCTGAACTCCCATGTTTATTGCAGCACTATTCTTAATAGCTGTGATTTGGAAACAAACTAAGTGTCCATCAACATATAAATGGATAAAGAAAATTTAGTACATGTACACAATGGGGTACTATTTTGCCATAAAAAAATAAGATCTTGTCATTTGCAACAGCATGATGTCATATGTTAAATAAAATAAGCTAGAGATAGAAAGACAAACTTCTCATGTTCTCACTTATTAAAAATTAAAACAATTGTACTCATGGAGATAGACAGTGTAAAAATGGATGGTTAGCACAGGCTGGGAAAGGTAGTGGGGGGTTGGGAGAAAGTGGGGATGAGTAGAAAAAATTGTTAGAAAGCATGAATAAAACCTAGTGTTTTCTAGCACAACAGGGTGACCATAGTAAAAATTAATTATAATTGGATTGTTTGTAACATAAATGATAGTGCTTGAGGGGGTGTATACCCATTTACCTTGATGTGATTACTGCACATTGCATGTCTGTATCAAAATATTTTATGTAACATGTAAATATATAGAACCCCTATGTACCCACAAAAGTTAAAAATAAAAACAATTAAAAAATTTTAAAAGGAAATCATATGATTTGGCCTGTAAACTACTTACTCAGGTCAATGTTAAAATGTTTTGGAATTAATATTTTGTTAGTTTAAAAATGGGAAACTCAGTTTTAATATAATTTATTTGTTAGAATGCTTTTATTTTCCAATCTAACATAAAAGAGTTAGAAAAGACATTGCAAAAGAGCACTGCTGCTATCACGTTCATAGGTCTATATTAAAAAAATACATTGAGTGTTAAAAACAAAGATGCATTCTATCTTGATTTTTATTATTGACCATTCTTGTATTGTGGTTGATGTGATGGGAAAGGGAATTTGGAACCTGCTATTACTGGTAATTTCACTTGTTCTCTGTTTCAACCTTGCTTTTAGTTTGCACTACAGTCAACAAAAAATACAATGATGGCATGAACTATCAAATGAAAATAAATTCATTCCTTTTATGGAAATGCCTTTCTTTGTTTTTAGGGTGTCATTTTATTTTGTAATGTTTGTGTGAATAATGCTGGTGATATTTGGGTACTGTTCAGCATTCTCCACAATTTCAGTATAATTCAGTACAACATCCTTATACACAGGAATATTTGATGAGATTTGATAATTCAGTGTTTCTAATTTTACTATCAGATGGAAAAGTTTGCTAGTGTAAGGCTTCTAATTTATTAATGATGTGCTTCAAAAGATATTATTTTTATTATATATTATGTCTAGATATTTTTATATATGTTGTTGGTGTGTGAATCCATAATGATAATCCTTTATCACAGGCATTGCCTTTATTTATGACCAGGCCTATTCTCTTCTTCTTAACCAGCAGTCCTCTTTTCTGTTTATTTTGGTCCTGTCTGGATCAAATGCTCTGGTAGCTTCAAGTAACAATACCACAAAAAACAGGATGTGTGGATTTCAAGAGTAAATTAAACTTAAAGTTTATAAATCAAATCCCTACCCAAATATGTTCCTCACAACTGTTTTGTTTTTCCCTTTTTCCCTTTTATGTGCACCCTCTGAATTTGAAGAAAACTGTATACATGTCGATTTGTGACTCCGAATGTTAGAACTTTCTGTAGATATAGTAGTTAAAGTTCACTCAGTGGTATTATGTTTGTAATAGAGAGAAAACTGAGCTGGGAATCAGGAAATTGGATTTCTAGCCTCCTCTGATGTGTTGAACTGAAAGGAGCTGTGTTTTCTTTTCTACTTCTTGCACTGGAAAGACAGTTAGAGCTGGAGGGAGAATACAGTTGAGATTAATACTATGATTGAGTATGACAATTATACACAAGTTGAAGACAAAGAGATTTCCTAAAGTGGAAGAAAACTGTAGCATCAGGCATCATGATGGGAAATATAAACGGAGCCTAGAGGTTTCCTATGTGTATAGAAAACAATTAAATTGATACACTTACTACAAACCTGTTCCAACTTCTGGAAAACCAACTGATTTTGGCAAAAGCCAACTATTTAAAAGACTAAAGCTTTAAGGTAGATCTCTATGCTAAAATCCCAGCTTGATATATACCTATGCTGTCATATATACATTAATATGATGAAAAGATTTATATTAATCATTTTGGTATTTACTGAAAATCCAATAACTGAAGCATTAGTCTAGGAGCCAGGAATACAGTACTGAAGAAAACAGGAAAAAATCAAATATTTCTTATCTCATAGACTTTAAAATTTAATGAATTTCGAGTACTAAATGTTAAGGTTGCCAGGGTCAAAATTCCTGGGTCTCTGCACATTAAACATTCAACAGAATAATGGACAACTGACTTGAATATTCACATCACAATAGATATACAAATGACCAATCAACATATGAAAACAAGCTCATCTTTATTACACATCATAGATATAAATATTAAATAGTAATACAATTCCCCAACCACCAGACTACCTAAAATGAAAAAGATGGATGGGGAAAAACCCACAGTGTTTGAAAGGGATTAGAGAGACCAACATTGCTAGTGAGAGTGGAAATGGCTACAATTACACTGGAAAACTGGCAGTACTTATCAAAGGTGGATGTACACACACTCTAAGAACCAGGAATTCTACTACGAGGCATTTACATGACATAAATGCATACAGATGTTCAACAGAAAGCATGAATCTCATGTTCATATGAGCAGTATTAGTAACTGACAGGAACTGGAAAATAGCAAAATATGCATAACTAATAAATGGAAAAAGATAAATTGTGGCATCACACAATGGAATATATCTTACAAACATAAAAGTGAACAAAAGAAGCCAGGCACAAAAGAGGCAGGACTGCCTGAGGCCAGGAGTTTGAGACCAGCTTTGGAAACATAGTGAGATCCATCTCTACAAAAACAAAATACAAATATTAGCCAGACATGGTAGTGCACACCTGTAGTCTTATCTCCTCAGGAGGCTGAGGTGGGGGATCACTTGACCCCAGGAGTTGGAGGCTGCAGTGAGCTCACTGCATTCCACCGTAGGTAACAGAGTGAGACCTGGCCTTGGTCTCAAAAAAACAAAGGAAGAGGAAGAAGAAGAAGACGACGATGATGACAAAGAAGAAGAAGAAGAAGAAGAAGAAGAAGAAGAAGAAGAAGAAGAAGAAGAAGAGGAGGAGGAGGAGGAAGAGGAAGAGGAAGAGGAAGAAGAAGAGGGAGGAGGAGAAGGAGAAGAAGAGGAGGAGGAGGAAGAGGAGGAGGAGGAGGAGGAGGAGGGAGAGAACTCCCTATATTATACTAATTGTATGAAAATAAATGATCAAATGTCCATGAATATCTGGATTCTTTGGATGAAAGACCTTACCTATGGGGTCTTGATATACACAGACGTGGTTCCAATCTAGCTGTGCCACAGATAGTGGTGTAGTCCTTGGCAAGTTATTACGTAAACTGAAGCACTGTTTCATTCAACTGTAATTTAGAATGACCAGATCATGAGAAATACATCTGTTGGATATGGGAGGGATGTTTGTACTTGTTTGCTTTTGCATCTTTGAGATTAGCTTATTGCTTGGTAAACAGTAGCCCTAATAAGTGAAAGGAAAAGTAAGTGAAAGATATTGGTATACAAGGTGATCAATAAATGACTTATTATATATAGATATAATATTTTATATAATATTTTAGAATATATATTATATTATATTTAGTCCTTACTGATGAGTCTCTG
>NW_016810766.1:994744-1029689 GCF_001698545.2 Rhinopithecus bieti | reverse complement strand
GAGGAAGAGGAAGAGGAAGAAGAAGAGGGAGGAGGAGAAGGAGAAGAAGAGGAGGAGGAGGAAGAGGAGGAGGAGGAGGAGGAGGAGGGAGAGAACTCCCTATATTATACTAATTGTATGAAAATAAATGATCAAATGTCCATGAATATCTGGATTCTTTGGATGAAAGACCTTACCTATGGGGTCTTGATATACACAGACGTGGTTCCAATCTAGCTGTGCCACAGATAGTGGTGTAGTCCTTGGCAAGTTATTACGTAAACTGAAGCACTGTTTCATTCAACTGTAATTTAGAATGACCAGATCATGAGAAATACATCTGTTGGATATGGGAGGGATGTTTGTACTTGTTTGCTTTTGCATCTTTGAGATTAGCTTATTGCTTGGTAAACAGTAGCCCTAATAAGTGAAAGGAAAAGTAAGTGAAAGATATTGGTATACAAGGTGATCAATAAATGACTTATTATATATAGATATAATATTTTATATAATATTTTAGAATATATATTATATTATATTTAGTCCTTACTGATGAGTCTCTGAAGAATGTTTTGATCAATTCCAAATGACTAACAGAGACTATCCAATTTCCCAAAAATAGTCTGCACAGTCGGTACTTGAACTAAAGACATATGAACCAAGTTTAGTGCTTTTGTGACTATAGAGTAGTAAAATAGATGACTGTAAATATATGAAAATAAGCATAGTCTTGTGGACTTTCCAAGCTACAAATAGCCTTAGTTAATGTATATTCAAGTCTCTGATTGTGTTGAGAATCTTTATCTAACATATCTCAAAAATATTCAAGTAATAGGGAGCTCCTCTCCACCAGAGTATTCACTTCAAAAATCAACAGCTATAATGATTCCATATTCCTTATACTGATTTCAAAATTTCCTTCAAAATAAATTATAACTTTTGGAGCAAAAAAATAGTTATATTTACTTCTATTAATAATCCTTCAAAACTTTACAGCTAAATTGTAATATGGTAGAATTTCTGGATTCTTCACTGTTTTATTTAACTTTGGTTTTGCATTTCTCAAAAAGGTACTTTGAGATTACCAAAGAAAATAATAAGACTACTAAAATACTACGATCTGAACATAATCTTGTTTTGATTCAGTTTAAAATTTTAGTAGCCAGGTAGCACAGATAGCAATGCAGATCAATGTATCCTGCATTATAGAATTTATCTTCTTTAAACTTTGTCAAGAGCCACTTCACATAGGTTCTGCAAGGGTCATAGTTTCTGCAATATTATTTAGGAAAAAAGAAACAATTCTCAAGTTCATGCTTTCTGTAAAAGTCATAATGGGTTCAATAAATAAGTATTTAGAGACTACCTATTATATGTCAGTGCTTTTCTAATGCTGGGGATAGAGAAGAGAATGAAAGAAACATTGCCACCCTCAAAGAACTTACGTCCTACTTCTGGAGAGCATTACCCAAGGAAGAATTGTGAATGATTAGTCATCACCTTTTTTTTTTTTTTTTTTTTTTTTGAGATGAAGTCTTGCTTTGTTGCCCAGGCTACAGTACAGTGGTGTGGTCTCGGCTCACTGCAACCTCCGCCTCCCGGGTTCAAGCGATTCTCCTGCCTCAGCTTCCCGAGTAGCTGGGATTACAGGCGTCTGCCACCATGACTGGCTGATTTTTGTATTTTTAGTTGAGACAGGGTTTCACCATGTTGGCCAGGCTGGTCTTGAACTCCTGACCTCATGATCCACCTGCCTCGGTCACCCAAAGTGCTGGGATTATAGGTGTGAGCCACCACGTCTGGCCAGTCATCAACTACTTTTCAGACATTTTGTGTAAAATTTTATGAATAAGTTTAGTACTCCAAACTCCAATTACTATTACAGTTAATAAGAGAATGCTCTGATATTTAACTAAGTTTATTAAAAATCATGCCTTCAGTGAGCAGAGTCCAATGAGTTAATAAGTTTCTATTGTTCCTAGTCAAATAAACTTTTCATGTAATTTCATTATTGTTTGAGAAGAGCTTTAATTAAAACTCTGATTTGCAAAGTCTCCGTGTAATGTTGATTCTGAAGTGGGTGGAAATGCTTTCTAAAATCCGTTCGTTAAAGTAAAATGGAAAATCACTTCAATGATTTTGTTGAATTAAGTCGAAGAAAGAGAGCAGATATTTAATTTTTTAGTGTTCTCATTAAATTAGGACAGGCACTATACCTCTAAGCATCATTATTTGAATTTGCAACCAGCAAAGCTATTATATGTTAATTTGGCTTAAATTTACTGTTCTGGCTATTGCTCTAGTTAGGGTGTAACTTCTTGTAAGTGAGAAATGCGAATAAAGCACATAATGGTGGTGTTGGTGAGGATATCATATTTCAAGACTATATTAGTCTAGACCAAAACATCAGAACAAAGGGAGACTTATACAAAGAAATAGGCATATGCAAATATTTCTTACTTTGAAAAAATAGTTAAATCACAGGTGAGGTAATTATTTGATCTCATATATCGAACTTGACCTTCTAACTGTATGAAATGGTTAAAATACACAAATATTAGATGATCAGTGTGTAACAGTTCCATTGTTGCCTAAGCACAAATCTTTTTTCTCTGACTGCTAAGCTTATTCATCCTTCAAACATGATTATCTGACAATACAAACATGCGTAGTACTTTTATTTCAACTGTAAATCAAACAGCATATTCATTAATATTAGAGTATACTCACATTAGATGAATATTTTTCAAGTTTCCTGAAATTTATTTGGGTATCTCTTTCCAACCACAGTGTATTAAAGTTGATATCACTGTTAATGAAAGTGTATTGGTCTTTTAGCTGCCATAACAAAATACTGAAACAACAGAAATGCATTGGCTTTCAGTTTTGGAGGCTAGAAGTCTCAGATCAAGGTACTGGCAGATTTCCTTTTTGGTGAGGCCTCTATTCTTGGCTTGTAGATGTCTACATCTCACTATATCCTCATATGGCTTTTCCTCTGTGCAGGTGTGGAGAAGTTTTCTGGTGTTTCTTCTTATAAAGACACCAGTCCTAGTGGATTAGGGCCCACCCTTATGACATTTTTTAACCTTGTTACTTCCTTAAAGGCCCTATTTCCAAATACAATCACACTGGGGGTTAGAGGTTCAATATATGAATTGTGGGGCGACAAAACTCAGCCCATATCAGACTGCTCAAATAATATTTTCCTTTAAAAGTAAACTTTTACTTTGAAATAGTTTAGATTTACAGAAAAATTGTAAAGCTAATATTAAGTTTCCCTATGCCCTATACTTAATTTAGTCTATTGTTAACATCTTACATTAGCATAGTACATTTGTTATAATTAATAAATCCGTTTTCATACTTATTTTGTTTAGTTTTACCTCGTTTTATCTTTCCATCTTTCTTCTTTTCTTCTCTCTCTCTTTTTTTTTTTTTTGGATCTAGTGTCATATTCAGAATATCATGTTACATTCACCAGTCATATGCCATTAGGCTCCTCTTGGCTGTGACAGCTTCAGAGGCTTTCTTCATTTTATTGATTTTACAGTTTTGATTAGGTATTTTACATAATCAATTGGAATCTTTTCTCATGTTTATCTCATGAATGAAATGGAGTTGTGCATTTTTGGGGAGAGTGACCAAAGATATTAATTACTATTTTTATCATATCTTCTCAAGGTTACAGGATATCAACATAACTTATTTCTGTTGGTGTTAATTTTGATCACCTAGCTGAGGTAATGCTTGTCAGGTTTCTCTACTGTGAAGTTACTCTTTGTCCTCACTTTCCATATTGTATTCTCTGAAATGATGTCATGCTCTGCTCATACTTAAGAAGTGGGGAGTTGTACTTAACCTTCTTGAGGGCAGAGTATCTAAATTAATTATTTGGAATTCTTCTGCCTGGTCATTTGTCCTTTCTATACTTTTATGTAACTATTTATTTCAGTATGTACTCATGGACAATCATTGCATACTTTGGATTATAGTCTAATAGTACTTTAGTTTGGTGCACAAATTGTTATAGTTTTGGCCACTAGGGGCTCTTTCATTTGGGTTCCTCTGTCTCTTTGGTGGGTGTTTTTTGGTTTTATTTCTTTTAATTTTTAATTTTTGAGCAATTTATTACTCTTTGCCACTACACAATGCTCTGGGTTCATATTGTATGTTTGCTATGTCAGCCTTAGAATCAGCCATTTTATTGGTTCTTTTTATTGGAGAATAGTATTAGAAATCAAGATCTGAGTGTTAAGTGTACTGATTGCTTCCAGGATGTTGTTGCTTCTAGGCCCTTTCAGCTGACAGAGCAAAGAGTGTGTGTGTGTGTGTGTGTGTGTGTGTGTGTAAGCATAAGAATTAAAGAGGAAAGAAACATGAAAGATAGCTTGACAAGATAGCTTGACAGTCAAGACAGGTTTATTTTAGAGAAAACAAACCTGAGAGGGGCATTTGGCTGCATTAGGTTAGAGGCACACTTTTTTACAGACTAAGAATTTTTAAGGATTTAAAGTGGGAGAGTTTTTAGAGGCTTGGACTGCTTCTGTTTTTTTTTTTTTTTTTTTTTTTTTTTTTTTTTTTTTTGTATGCTTATCTGGGAGGGAAATGTGGTCTTTTTATACTTTTTTTTTTTTTTTTTTTTTGCTAGGCTGCAGGCATACCGGCATACCCCTGAGTCTGCTTTTAGCTTTCCTATTTTAGTGCACTTGAAGGGAAAGGAACGTGTTTATTAAGGCCCACTGTTTTATTGGGGTTCATTGTATGAGGGAGAAGTCTGGCAGTTAACCAAGAGACTTTTCCCCCACCTCCTTCTGTGTCTGAGCTGTCTTATCAGTGTTTTAATCTCTGCTTTCTCTGGCTGCTTATAGTTAGAAGAGAGGTTATTTCCTTGAAATGATTTAAACTAGAAAGGGAATTGCAACTTAAAGTGGCAGTGTTTGTCTGAGATGATGGTGCTCCTGCTGTCAGTAAGGTACTACACTAGATGTCTAGAATTATCTATATATGTATATTAATTTATACTAAAGTTCATACTTATGTTTACATTTCCATATGGATCTCTTTAGCCTTCTCTCCTTGATTACCTGTAATATTACACTTCAACAGTGAGAAATCTCACTCCCACCTTCATTTACTTAATTGTTAAATACCAGCCTACACATATAGAGCTATCAAAATTATTATGCCACACCTCTGTGGGAAGCTATTTTATCAACAAAAGTGCAATGCTATGTACAGTTCTTTTTGCATTTATTTTACAGATTGTATTGATTTTGAAAGTTACTTAATTTAGCAGTTTTTCCCTTTATTCCTGGCTGTAAAGTTGTCCCATACATTTTAAATGCAGTTACATTGTTTTGTCACATTCTGAATTCTGTATTAAGATTCTTCAATCTCCTAAATGACCTGTTGAAAATTTTGTATACGTTCAGTTTCACTTTTTATTCTGTAAGGGTCTACAGATTTTGATACAGGCATAGTGTCATACATCTGCCATTACAGTACCACATAGAATAGTTTCTTTCTTCTAAAAATAACATTCCCTTGTGCTTTACGTATTCAAACACTGGTAACCATTAATCTGTTTTTCATCTCTATAGCTTTGCGTTTTCTGGAACTTATCCAATCTGTGTTGTCGTAGATGTTGTTGTTGTTTTTCCCCAGACAGGTTTCTTCCCCTTTGCAGTGTAGATTAATGATTCATCCATGTCTTTCAGTGGCCTGATAGGTCATTTCTTCTTGTTGCTAAAAATATGTTTTATTATATAAATGTATAAGCTTCATTTCTGATACTGGTAGTTTGTGTTCTCTCTCTGTCTCTTAATTAGTCTGGAGAGAAGTGTATCAATTTTTAAATACCTTCAAAGAATTGCCTTTAGTTTCATTGACTATCTCTATTATTTTTGTTTCCAGTTTTACTGAATTGTGCTTTCATTTTCATTTTTTCAGCTTGCTTTAGGCTAAATTGCCCTGCATTCTCTAAATTCCTAAGATGAAATCTTAGGGTACTGATTTTAGACCTTTCTTATTTTTAGTACATACATTCCATGCATAAATTTTCTTCTAACCACTGATTTCACTGCATTACACAAGCTTTGACAGTTTGTATTTTTATTAAGTCCAAAATAATTCTTAAATCTCCTTTGAGACTGCTTCTTAGTTCCATATTTTATTTAGATGTGTTTTGTTTGATCTTCATCTAGTTGGACATTTTCCAGATGAATTTTTTATTCTTATTTATAATTTTTTAAAAATTAATTTACTTTTATTTTGTAAGAATACTTAACATGAGATATATCCTCTCATTTTTTAACTGTTTAGAACGCAGTATTGTTAACTATAGGCACCACAGATCTATAAAACTTTTGGTTCTGAGTAAATAAAACTTCATGTCATTGAACATCAACTTTTTGTTTTCCTCTCTCCTTAGTTTCAGGAAACCACTGTCCTACTCTCTATAAATCTGACTATTTTAAATACCTCATTTAAGTGGAATCATGAAGTATTCATTCTTCTGTAACTGGTTTATTTCACTTGAAACAACGTCCTTCAGGTTCATCTATGTTGTTCAAAATGGCATAATTTCCTTTGTTTTTAAGGCTAAATAATAGTCAAATGTATTATATCACATGTTCTTTATCAGGTAATTCATTGATGGCATTTAGGTTGTTTCCGCCTTTTGATTATTGTGAATAATGCTGCAATGAATATGGAAGTGCTAAACCTCTTGGGATTATGATTTCAATGTTTTTGGATATATACTCAGAAGTGGATATCTGGATCATGTAATATTTCTAAATTCTTGAGATATCTCCATACAATTTTCTTCAGTGATTGCACCATTTTACCTTTCTACCAAGAGTAGACAAAGGTTCCAATTTCCCCACATCCTTGCCAATACTTGTTACTTGTGTGTGTGTATGTGTGTGCATATATGTTTTTTTTTTTTTTTTGAGATGGAGTCTCGCTCTGTCACCCAAGCTGGAGTGCACTGGCCAGATCTCAGCTCACTGCAAGCTCCGCCTCCCGGGTTCACGCCATTCTCCTGCCTCAGCCTCCCGAGTAGCTGGGACTACAGGCGCCCGCCACCTCGCCCGGCTAGTTTTTTGTATTTTTTAGTAGAGACGGGGTTTCACCGTGTTAGCCAGGATGGTCTCGATCTCCTGACCTTGTGATCCGTCGGCCTCGGCCTCCCAAAGTGCTGGGATTACAGGCTTGAGCCACCGCGCCCGGCCCATATATGTTTTAGTAACCTCGAAAGGTATAAGTACCATCTCATTGAGGTTTTAATTTATACTCTCTGATGAGTGATGTTGAGCATTTTGTCATATGTCTTTTTTGGAAAAATATCTATTAAAGATCTTTACCCATTTTTAAATCATGTTATTTGTTTTTTGGTGTTGAGTTGTTGGAATTTTTTATACATTTGGGATTTCCGTAGCTTATCAGATACATGGTTTGCAAGTATATTCTCCCATTCTGTAGGTTGTCTTTTCACCTTGTGGATTGCCTCCTTTCCTGTGCAGAAGCTTTTTAGATTGATGTAGTCCCACTGGCCTAATTTCACTTTTGTTACTTTTGCTTTTGGTGTCACATCAAAGAAATCATTGTGAGGTTCAATGTCATGAAGATTTTCTGCTATGTTTTCTTCCAGGAGTTTTACAGTTAAAGGTCTTATATTTAGACATTTCATCCATTGTGATATAATTTTTGTGTATTGCTTAAGATAAGTGTCTAATTTCATTCTTCTGCATGTGTATATCCAGTATATGTGTGTTTTTTTCTCAACTGATGCCACAAAAATAAAAAAGGATCACAAGAGACTATTATGAACAATATGCTAACAAACTAAGATAATTTAGAAGACATGAATAAATTTCTAAAATCTTATAATTTACTAGGACTGACTCACAAAGAACTAGAGAGCCTGAAAAAAACCGTAATGAATAAGGAGATTTAATCGTTTACCAAAAACTTCCCAACAAAGGAAACTCCAGGACCAGATGGCATTACTGGTGAATACCACCAAATGATTAAAAAAGAATTAACACAAATCTTACTTAATCTTTGTCCAAAAAAACTGAAGAAGAACCACTTCCAAATCCATTTTATGAGGTCAGCATTGCCTCAGATGATTTCTTTCCTTCAAACACATTAGTTTTTATTTTTCCCAACAGTCCGAGTATGTTCTATCTTCTTGAATGTAATTTTCTGTTGAAAGCTGCATATGTTGTATTAGGTAATTGAAACTAAGGTAAATAGATCTTTAGTGTGTGGTTGTATGTTAATCTGGTTAGAAGCTGGGCTGTGTTTATTGTTTCCTGTAGTTATAGGTGTCATAGGTGTCAGAGGCTTTATAATTCCTTTTTTTTTTTTTTTTTTTTTTTTTAATTCACTCTTCAGTTTGGGCTTCCCTAAATATTCCTCTTCAGAGAGAGTCTATGTCTTGGAGCTCAGTCAGCTGTAATCTTCTATTATAATATAATCCTGTGAATGTAGTGGTATAGTATTGAGAAGAAGTGTTGTATAATTTTCTGATTAAATCTCAGTCTTATTGTGGGCCTGCGTCTCTGGGTTGTGACCCTTACAATTGTTTCTCCACTTGTTAGCAATTCCAGTTCCCACCCCCTCCCTCCCCCACTGCTTATATGATAGGAAGGCTAATAGGGGCTGTAGTGGGAAAAGTCCCCTTTCTAAAACTAGGATAAAATTGGGTACAGTCTTTCCCCAGGAGAGCAAGATTTTATACTGGTGAGGGTCTGTGCGTACTTCCTATTAGTCTTTTCTTCCTCTTGCCAAAGCCGCAAGGAGATCTTTCTTGGATCTGCACTGAGATCCTTTTATAGAACCTAGAGGTAAAGTCTGTGAAAGTGTGAGGAACTCCCTAAGACTGAAGATGCCAGAGTTTCCACTCTCATGCTAGTCTACACTCGGCAGCCAGCAGTTGAGCACATTACCACTTAAAGTGTTTCTACAAGTCTGTGGTTCCAGCAACTTCTGTTCTAGTTAAGCAAATCTCAGCTGTGTTTTTCTGCCTCTCCAGCTTTTGGGGTGACAAATTTACCTTGAGACTTCAGTTCTCTGATGGGTCAAAAGAAAAAGTAATTGGTTTTCTGATTGTTTCGTCTTTTTTGTTGGAAGAATGAAAGTGTTGACTTCCAGTCTCTTACATATCAGAGCTGAAATCGACAGTCTCATATTTTTCATTTACAGATTTATGTGGCTAGATGTTTACCCAGACTCTCAATATAAACACTGTAGCTATTAAGACAGTTCAATAAGATGCTAATATTTTTCTCTATGTAATCAGAGCAAATAACCATATTTGATTTCTGAAGTCAATTAAATTACATGTGGTCATGATGTGTGGCAACTTCTGAGCTGGTGTAGAAGCTAAATTTTGTTCTTAAAATTTAGTGCTTTATGTGGTTTAATAGCTCTCATAAACATCCAGATTAAAATTTCAAAATATCCAGATTGTAGTTGTGGTAGGCAGAATCCTGAATTAGTCCCCAGGATTCTCGTGATGCTGTTGTACATACCCTGTGTAATATACCTCACTTTGAAAGAGGCTTAGAATACAGTGAGATGCCCCCCCATGATGATGTTACATTATATGGTAAAAGGGATTCTGAGTATGTAATTAAGGTTCCCAGTCAGTAACTGAGTTAATCAAAAGAGAGTTATCCTGGTTCGGCCTAATTCAGTCATGTAATCCACTAAAAGAGGTCAGATCTCTTCGAAGCAAGAGAGATTTCTCCTGCTGAGACTTAGAATTGCTCTTTCGAATTGCCTATTGAGGGGGCTACATGGCAAGAAATCGAGGGTGGCCTTTAAGACTGAGAGCAGTTTCTGGCCAATAAATGGAAGGAAAAGGGGGATTATAGGACTGAAAGTCCTATAATCACTTAAACTGAAATTTTTCAACAACCAGTAAGATTGAAAGAGAGCCTCAAGCTTCAAATGAAAACACATCTCTAGCTGACACCTCCATTTTAGTCTAGTGAAATGCAGAATAGAAGTCCTGATAAACCTTACCTGACCTTTGAGCTGTCAAACTGTGAGGTAATTAACACAATGTTCATTCATACTTCTATGTTTACGGTAATTTGTTTCGCAACAATAAAAAAAATAAAAGCTGGAAAAAATGCCCAATGAAAAAGTATTTTGATATTTTGTTAATATTAGCCCCAGTGGAAATATACTCAGAATTTAATAGAATTAAGTTCTATTTTTATTTCCATAACTTATTTAAAAAGAAAAGTGATCCGGGTACAGTGGCTCACGGCTATAATCCTAGCACTTTTGGATGCTAATGCAGGCAGATCATCTGAGGTCAGGAGTTCAAGACTGGCCTGGCCAACATGGTGAAACCCTGTCTCTACTAAAAATGCAAAAATTAACAGGGGTGCTGGTGCATGCCTGTAATCCCAGCTACTCGGGAGGCTGAGGCAGGAGAATCTCTTGAACTCAGGAGGCAGAAGTTGCAGTGAGTCGAGATCATGCCACTGCACTCCAGCCTGTGTGACAGAGCAAGACTCCATCTGAAACAGAAAAAAAAAAAAGTGCTTTCACTTGACGTAAGTATAGAAAACATGTGCAGATGTGGGTGGGTCACACCTTCACCTGGGTGTGGTTTTCCTGCGGTTACTCCAGGTAGATAACATGCAGCCTCCAATAGCACCACAAAACCCAGGCATAGTAAATGATCAGTTTTGACACTAGCCGGTAGCAGGTAGGGAGTGACTGCTCATAAGACCTGTGTGTGTTTCCGAGTCTTTATTTGCCTAATTCCAATTTTAGGAAGAGTAAATACGACTGATCTGTGTGTACTTACTTACCATACAAAAATGCAAGTTAATATATGAAGGACAGGTGAAATAGATAATGAATAGAAATTCTAAATTAGTAAGTAAAATGGCAAAGAACACCACAGAAAAAATAGAACAAAATCTAAACACTGTAGGATTAATCAAGTTGAAAAACTGTATGTGAAAAATTAATAGTTTAAAGTGCAAAGAATTTCAGAGGAAGTATGTGTTGAACTGTGAGTTCTGTTTCTTGGCTGTTCTCCTTCCCTCTTCCTGTCACTTTGTCTATTTGGTCTGCCCTCCAGTGATTTTCACCTTGAAGAACTTGAGTTTTAACTTTCATATTCAAGAGAAGCCATTATCTAATGTGTTTACCTTTCAAAACTGGCAGAATTTGTTCCTAGCCTCAAAATCTAATTTAAAATTTTCAAAATTTGAGTCTTCACCTTATGTGGTGTCACTGAGAATGAGATTAATGATATTTACAATGAAGAAAATAAAATGTTCATATTTTATGACTAATCAAAATAATCTGTTAGAAAGTGATAATATACTCCACTATATAAAACATCCATATATCGTGGGTTCCTGGTTAACCAATAACTTGATATTTTTATTCCTAGTTACATTAGGAGAAACTTCTTAATTGGTCAGAATTACTAAAAAATTGGAGTTATATTTTACTTATCATTTATATCTTATGTAACACTACTTTAATATGAATATTAACTTATGGAAAAACTGTTTTGATTACTATACATTCAATTTTATTTTATGTTCTTAATATTTAAAGAGAAGAGACCAGAACCAGAAACAGGAACAGATGTCTATCTTACCATGTAAATTGCTGTAATATTTTAATTATAGTAAATAAAAATATTAAATATATTCCCACTCTAAAAAAACATTTAGCACAACGTACTTGTATAACTTTTAACATTTTGTTTTATTTCTGTTTTCTAAAGGTATTCCCCAAGTTATCATTTTCTTTTGATTCTTTTCTCTAATTCTAAACATAGATCCTAAAATGTAGAATCGACTCATTTGGCTTTCCCCTCCTACACCTTCAGGGACTCCTTTTCTGCCTCCTGTTAATGCCTGATTTCTGGGAATTAACCATGTTTACAGTGCAAGGCCTCTAGATTTGGGGGGAATTCTTTGGGTTTCACTTGTTTTAGCCTCCTTTTTTCATCTATTTATCTCTTCTTACATGATTATCCTGTGTGTAGCTAAAGATTCAGGATATCTGGTATGAAATAATAATGTTCTTGCTCATATTTTTGTATTTTTACTGTTTCATCCATTTTCTTTGACCTCATTCCCTTGTCTAGTGGCTGCAGTTTCAGACTGGCAGATATGGTATTTTCTATAACAACAAGTAGAGTTTTCAGTGATATGTCTATTGCTAACACAGCAGCTATATTCTTATCAAGCTCTATCGTAAATAACATTTCCTGAACATGTGAAAAGCCATGAACTTAATACTGAATAGAAATGAGAAAAAAAAAAAGTCCTTATGCATATAACAAACACAAAAGAAATTCTGACTCTTCCCCTCAACTGAAATAATTCAGTTTGGTTAAAATTTTCCTCCCATTGTTTTAAATAGAGAAAAGCCAATAAACAAAATGCTGATGTCTCTCAGACATCAGCTTTTTAAGGGATATTTTGTTATGTCTGTCAATAGACATTTATGTATACTAAGTATACTTTTTTCCCTCTCAAAATCTGTATTGATAAGTTTCTATCTAAATTCATATGTCAAATAACAAAGGAATTGTTTACCTACATATTGTAAATAATATTAAAAATTGCCTAGATGATCAGTTTGAAATATTTGTATAGTCATGATAGTTTATATGTGGCAAAATAACAAGAGAACTAGTAGAGTTTTTTATAGACTAAATAATCCAAAGAAAAGAATGCAATAAAACAGTAGTAACAGTACAACAGTACTATGATATTACAAAAATTGTAAAAATAATGACAGCTCTTTACTTCTTGAGCACTTATGACATATATTATTGAGAACTTGTTTCAGGTAGTGTTCTGATCACTTTCTAAGCATCAATTCATTTATTTCTCACGATACTATGCAGTAGTTACTGTTATTTTCCCATGTTTTGCAGATGAAGAAACTAAAGCAAAGAGAAATCAAGAAACATAAGAAAGAAAGTGCTTGATATTATGCTTCATACTATGAGGCCTCAGATGGCTAAGACTGGCCTCTCCTTTCTCCCATGCAGTAGAGATACTAACTAGTAGAGCCAGACCTTGGATTTCTTTGTTTTGTGCAGGAGTTTCTACCATGTGTGAAGCTTGCTAAAGATATCCAACAAAGTTCTCTGTGAACAACACAAGGGGTTCATTGAACAAGGTATAACAAATTCTGGTTATATGTCCATTCTAAACCCTTTGCCTTGGCCTAGGGGCCAGGTCCACATAGGTCTGGCTAAGGAACCAGATAATCTGTATAGCTATTGAGAACTCAGTTAATAGGGCAGTAAATAATATTATTCAAACAATATAAATAATAGCTAGCATGATAACTAAAATAATAATAGGTAATATGTTATATAATAAAATGACATATACAGTGTTTCTAGCTTATCAAATATTTTTCACATTTATTATTTACTTTATTAAAGCAATTTTAAGTACATTTTATTATTGTCCTAACTTTAAGGAGGAAGAGCTAAGGTTTTCAGATGCTGAGTCACACAGCCAAAACTTCATAGAATCAGGTTTTCAAATTCAAAATTCTTAGTAGCAAGTCTCCCCAGATTTACCAGCTTACAACAACATAGTTGATGGGTCAGGTCAGCAGGTTGAGTTGGATTCAGCTGAGTGGATAGTTTGCTGATTATGACCAGACTTACTCAAGCAGATGCAGTCAAGTAGGTGTCACAGCTCCGAGGACTGGCTGACTGGCAGCTGAGGTGAAAGGGTAGACTGGGCCAGTCTCTGTTATCCATCAGGGTTCCAAAATCAGCAAAAGAAGAAAAGTTCCAATGGTCCATCACTTTTCAAGTCTTTGCTTGTGTCTCATTGCTATTGTCTCACTGATCAAAGAAAGTGACATGGTCAAGTCTATTGTCAGTGGACCAGAAGACTACCCAAAGGCATTGGTACAGATAAGTGTGAACAAACTTGATGTCATTAGTGTGAGAACTAAAACTAAAATTCTAAGCCTCACTACCAACTGAACAGACCATCTCTTGGCCAAGGGGACTCCAAAGTCTTATAAACAGAATTCCCAGCAATGATGGGAAGGGAGATCAGACACATTTCATCATAAGCCCTTCCATTTGCAATTTAGACATAACAACTGACCAGCATTAATATTAAAACAGAGGTCATAAGACTGATGGAACAGACTTTTTGTGGTAGTAAGATACAAAATTATAAACAAGACCTAAGACCATGGCAGGCAAGGATTAAGTCAGGTACCCCTACGCTTAAAGTAAAAACTATGTTCTGACTGCCACAAGGTTTGTCTATTCTCTAGCAGCTAAATAAGCACTTGTCTCAAGAAAAACAATAAAAAGCAATTGCAGCTCATTCATCCCCAGACATTGACTGTCTGACCCCTGTTCCACCAGCCACAACTACAGGTTTGATTGGACAAGAGGGTGATTTGAGCAACTTTACCTGAGAAGAGATCATCAACAATGGACTCATTCTGGCAGGTTCACAGAGGCTGGCCATTGAGTGCCTCTGTGTATCTGCTTTAACTTTTGACATATAAAGTCTGATTGTAATGCATTTACATGTTAAGCCTCCACTCCAAAGTGAACAGGTAAAGCATGTGACATGTATGTTTGCTCAGTACACATGCATCAGGATCTCCTTAATGAATATGCATATCTTCTCCTATAGCCTTTTGAATATATATGTTCACCCAATCCTTTCAGCATAAACCTCCTGTGCCAACCCCTCTTCCTTCAGAATACCTGCTAATGGTCTCTGCTAGATGCCATGCTTCCCAGCCTGTCAGGATAACCAGTGTAGAGGCTAAAATTCTTTGTAAGAAACAAAATTTCCTTTCTCAATTCATAAATCATGTGATTTTTCAGCTGAGAATTGCAACCATCTACCGTAGTTACTTGAAGACAAATTCCCTCCATTCTGATGGGTTCTATTAGAGTTATTGCTTTCTGAGGGCACATTGATTCAAAATGAAATGGAAGAGTAAAAACTTTCAAAGGTTATGGACAGAGTGTGAGGTAATGTAATCGTTTTTAAAGTCTCAAGTATAAATCTCAAAGCTGTTCTGTAAAGCATTGCTCCTGAGAATTGTTCTTCAAAAAGATAGATTTCGCCATCAATTTTATTTGGAAAATACCCATCTTCCTGTCTCACCTTAACCCTAAGGTTTACATATATGAATTTATACTGGTTAGTTTTTTCTACCAATTTGGCCAGGTCATGGAGTACACAGACATTTGGTCAAACATTATTTGGTTGTGTCTGTGAGGCTGTTTCTGGATGAAATAAACATTTGAGTCAATAGACTGAGTAAAGCAGATACCCTCCCTAATGTAGATGGGCATCATTCAATCAACTGAAGACATGCATACAACAAAAAGAGATAATTCTTGCTGCTTTTCTGAAGAGCTGGGATGCTGGTCTTTTTCCTGCCTTCAAATTTAAACTGAAAAGTCATTGCTTCTTGGGTGTTGAGCCTGCCTAACTTTCATACTGAAACTTACATATTGGCCCTCCTGGTTCTCAAGCCTTTGTATTCAGACTGCATTTACACCATGTGCTCTTTTGGGTCTCCAGCTTGTGATTACAGATCTTGAGACTTCTTAGCCTTTGTAATCATGTGAACCAATTCCTTATGATCTCTCTCTCTTACTCTATCTACCTATATATATCTCCCACTGGTTCTGTTTTTATGAAGAATCCTAACTAATATAGCATGTTACACATTAACATATTAGCAGCTCTAAAATAGTCTGGAGTAAAAAATAAAACATCCTTACCTTTTAATGTAAAGGAAATTTCAAACTGAGTAGAAAGCCTTGATTTAGATCTTGGCTCTGCTACAAACTGTGTGATTTTCAGCAGTTTACTTAATGGCTCTAAATAAGTTTCTGATATCTCACCTATAAAATGTCATAATTAATGAGACTTGTCAAGATTGAGATAGTACTTCTAAAGTTAATATTTTAAAATATTAAATTTTCTAAGCACTACATTTCTTAGAAACTCTTCAAAAGATTACAGTCATTGAAATTTTATCTCTATACTTATATGACTACATGAATTTAATACATTTTAGCCACAAAACCTTATTTTGTACAACATCTATTAACATCCAGAAAAAACAATATTCTAGGAACATATTTTATAAAATATATTTAGAAAAAATTGAGAGGCCAGAAGAATAATTTAATATTTTTGTTAGCATTGTTAAATTTTGACCAGCCAGTTTTGTTTTTTCCAGCCAAACTTTTCACATATAATGTGGCCTTTTGTGTGTGACACATTTGAGGGCAAAATGAAATGGCAGGATGTACTTATTCTAGACATAGAAATTTCTAAGCAAACAGAGCTTTCAGTGACAGAATTCTCTTGAGCAATTTTTTTTTTTTTGAGAAAGTATCATTATTGGATATCTTGGGGAAGTTTTGTATGTGCAATAAGAAGATAGTGTAATAAATAATAGTAATGACAATACTATGCCATTTTCAATCACCATTTGGTTTCAAAGTACTCCTATATCTGTTACCTCATTTAAAAAATGTTTCACACAGAAGCAGTACATTTGATATGGTCATATAGTGAAAGACTACTAAAAGGTCATACTCATAACAGGTAAACTGAAAAGGAAGTAGAAAGAAAGAGTTGCTCACTTTGCTGAAGGGTTATGGACATGTTGCCCTTGCAAAGTAAGAACACAGGGCTAGTAAACAGCCATTAACAATGACCAAATTATACAAGAATATAAAAAGTATACCTGTAGCTTTTCCTGAATACTTTTCTGTCACCTCTACTTGCTGGAAAGTACATTGAACATCTCTTACTCCAACAAATCTCAAAAAGTAGAACCTTGTGTATTGTGATGTCTGAGTGAAAGCATTTTTTTCAGGAGAAAATATCTGTTCTCTTAAGGCTTCCTACTTCCCATAAAGCATATTTTATTAGCAACCAACTAGTTCGTATGTATAACAAAACATGATTACTCTCAAACTCATTCTTCTACTGCCACTCCAGTTAGTTTATAATTAATACAGGCTTTCATATTTCTCATTCTTCTGTCTCTGTGACCTATTAGCACAAGGTTGAAGCAGCTAGAAAACTTCTCTGGCTACTATATTAATGATCACAAAACAATTACTACTGTTTTCTTAATTTCAAATATACAATTCTATTACTTCTTAAACTATATAATTGTAAGAGTAAAAAGATGTACAGATATGTGCACAACAATTTTTTATACAGTTTACCTGTAAGTGGATGAAGTCAGCCTGGTACAAATGTTGTTAATTTTTGGTCTCTATAGTTACATTGCTGTGTCCCTTATCACATACTAGACCTAATCCAGAATAATTATTTTCTACTTTATTTTTTTATCTGTAAAAGGCTCCAGGCAAAAACTTAGTTAACAGATGAATCCCTTTGAACTCAAATCTCTACTGGGACAGTAAATTAATTTGAATGCCATATTGAGAGAAAATAAATGAGAACTTTATTTATGAGAAATCAAATAAAGAAAGATTGTCTTTAGAATTACCCAATATGAAGCTTCATATCTGATATGGTTTGGCTGTGTGTTCCCACCCAAATTTCATGTTGAATTGTCATTCTCAAAGTTGAAGGTGGGGCCTGGTAGGAGACGATTAAATCATGTGGGTGGTTTCTAATGATTTAGCACTATCCCCCAGTGCTGTCTCCTGACAGAGTTCTCATGAGATCTGGTTGTTTGAAAGTGTGTAGGTCCTCCTCTTTCACTCTCTGTCTCTGTCTCTCTCTCTCCTGCTGACCATGTGAAGACATGTTTCCTTCCCTTTGCCTTCCTCTATGATTGGAAGTTTCCTGAGGCCTCCCTAGAAGCAGAAGCCTGTATAGCCCAAACAACCGTGAGCCAGTTAAACCTCTTTTCAATGTAAATTACCCAGTTTCAGGTATTTATTTATAGAAGTCTCAAAAAAACTAATAGAATATCTAATCACCTTTTTCCCAGATGTATTACATAATTCACCCTGCCAGTCTTTTCCTCTGCATAGATTTCAAGAACCAATTCACATCCTACTTCCTTTGTGAAACTTCTCCTGAATAGTCCACCTGAAGGTAATCTGTTTTCATCTTGCATATCAGTATTTTCTACATTGCCTGGATTGCCTTTCTCACATGTAGACACATAATGTCACGGTTAAGTACATGAGTCATTGAACTGAAGAGTCAATGTTCACGTGCTAATTATACATTTACTCATTCTATATATCTGAGCAGGTTGTTAACATTCCCAAACCTCCTTTAATTCATTGTCCATGAGGTATGAGAAGCATATATTTAGTTTCAGGTCATTATAAAATAGTTACTGTAGTACCTAGTACGTAGTCTGCTTTTTAAAACATGACACTTTTCTTTAAAATATCGTCATTCCAAACAGTATCAGCATCAGTTCTTTATGTTTTAGGCTTAAGAGGATGAGGGCACACTCTTGTGGTATTTATTTTTTAACTTTCACATTGCCAGCATTGTCTCTTGTTTATAGTGGATCACAGAAAATACTCTCAGATTAAAAGCTAACACTGGTTTAAAAAGAAAGGAGGAAAAAGAAAAGATAAAGGGGTAAAGTAGCTTTATGTGGACAGTGGTAATGCTAAAATTAACAACCTTCAGTTCAAATTTAGCTTCTATATTAAATAGACAGAGTAAATGTTAAAGTTTTAGACAAAGATGCTTTCAGTATGAACTCAAGTTAGCTGTGATTCTGCTACTATGAATAAAGCATTCTTCAAGGGACTAGAGGGCCAATAAAGAAATCATCTATAATGTTATGGATGTGTAACATAGGGGGAATACATAAAGTAATACTTAGATAATCATCAACAATTTTCTAAGCACTGTGGTCAATTCTGGGAATAGAATGATGATAGGTTATTATCCTAAAGCAGCTCAAGATCAAGAGGGCTGATAAGTAATCAATAAATTATGAGACGGTGATACGTTCTACATCCATGTTTATTCAGATCTGGAGGCACAGAGTAAGGGAGGGCAAGGAAGTCAGGGGAAGGATACTGAGAAGCATTTAGGAGAAGATAACATATCTTAGCTGAATCTTGGAGACTCAGAGAAATAGAGTGAAGGTTGCAGTGATTGTCTAGTAGAAGCTTCTTGTATAGGAAGCTAAAAGTTAAAATTAGAAAAGACATGAGCCAGAAAAATAGTACAGCAAATCCCTGCAATAATTCACCCAGGGTTAATTCAAGTTTGGAAATAATGTAATTAGTGATTAACTCTCAGCCTGTGACCAACCTGTGTTCTCAAATGGAAGTAGTCTTTTTCTTCTGGAGGGAAGACAAGTACAAGTAGAGAAATAGCAGACAATTGCATCTTGAGAATGTGGGTCTTCATAGCCTCATTATTCTCCTAGGCCGATGACTTCAGATTGGACCAATAAAATGGGTCCATTTCTAGGCACATTCCTGAAATCACTGCTTCTGTCCTAGAAGTTTCAGCCTCTTACAGGACCCAGAAACATCCCCATTTATTATTTAAGCTGGAGGGAACAACTGCCACCAGGTGGCACCAGATTGCAGGCAGGCCTTGGATGGAGTTGGAGCTCACAGGCTCAGATTCCCTGATCAAGGAGCTGCACAGGCTTACTTAAGACATGTCATTAACCTCAAAACAACATGATCCAGCATTTAAAATGATAAATTTTTTAGATCTTACATATCACATGATCATAGGACTTTTACTGCATTTTCAAATGAGAGAAGAAAACTAAAGCCTGGTAAACGACAACAAATGGAAGATAATTTGAATTTGCTAGCTCACCAATGGATGGAATGGTTCAGTTACTGTGCAGGGGAGAAGATTATATTCACAGGAGTCAGAAAGATGGAATCCTGACTTTCAGCAGTTTAAGTTTCTGGAACAGGTATAAGTAAAGGTGTTAACTTATCTAAATGAGAAGAAAGTCAGCCTACTGGTTTATTTCTTCAATGCATAAAAATTAGAGAAGCAGTTGCATCATAAAAGGGAAAATTGTAACTTTGATGTTATTGTTTTTGCTTTGTTTTGACTGTTGCCCATTTTCAGGAATAGAGTGGTTGGTTTTGTGATGCATAAAATAATTTATATTTGATTCTTTCTTAGAGAGTGACATTTGAATCATTCCTGTCTTCTGAAATTGGTTAGAAATGTACAACGTTGGCAGCCTCAACCAAAAATCTAAATCCAGAATGGTTTAAGATGCCTAATTTTCATTTCCTCCTGAATCCCTGTCTCCGTCTTGCTAGTGCAGCATTCAGTGTGAACTCTGCCTGGTGGCATAGCTTTTCTATGGTCTCATGATCAAACATTTTCTGTCCTCTGCCTATTGGCTGCTGTTATTACCTCTTGCTATTGCTTATGCCTGTGAAACTTGCCTCCTAGGGAAACTTTGTCCCCAGTCCCTGTAATTGTTTCTGCTGTAGAATTACCTCCAAAAGATTCCTAAATTGAAGGAACTCTTAATCTGCCCAAAGTTTTTCCACTAGGGACCTAGCAGTGTACAATACTTTACCATGCCTGTCTCAAGAGACTCTGTTACCCTAGCTCTGAATGACTTGGACCTGGTGCAGCAGCCTTCCAATCCATATCATTATATAGCAGTAGAATCTGCCTCTAATGTGATGCCTCTGAACTCCGACAGCACACAGGAATCAGGAAGGAAATTCTTTAAAAATAATCTCACCCCCCATGGTTTTAAATTCAATAACTATGAGCTAGGACAGGAGCCTTAATTATTTTTTAAAATGCCCTAGGTGCTTGAGTATGTGCTGAGAACCACTTTTCTGCTCTTTTAAAAATGACTGAATGATTCTTCTTTATGTTTTAACGTTTCTTCTTTTGATTTTTTTCTTTTTTTTCAACATATGCCAGGCTTATTGTTTGCTGGAGTTGAGGGCCTAGTTTGTTGTGCTATTTCTAAACATTCTGTACTGTAACTACTCTTTTTGTTTAACATTTTTAAAAGATTTTTTTTCTTGGGAGTTTCCCTTAGTGAGAACCATAGATCTGCCAAATATATCCACTGTTTAAAAAATTTTATTCTTCCTTCTTACCTTGAGTTGGATAATCCCACCCAGGAGCCATTATGCCTTATAGGTGGTAAACCACAAAAAAAAGATATCCAACCTGTATCTCTATTGTGGAGCTGTGTGTCTTTACATGGTGCTGTGTCTACCCAAATCACAGAGCAACTTGTTTTCAGTTGGCAAAATTTTGCCTATTGGATAGCCATGGGCCCTACTTAAAGTTTTCTCTAACTTTGATTCTGTATTAAATCCTAATTTAATATACTTTTCAGCATGTTGGCCCAGCACATGTAATACCTGTATCCCACCTATTTTAAAGAAATCTCCTTAGAACTAACCCAGTAGTTCTTATAGTGTCTTACAATGGTCTTTCTGGTCTTCCCTAAGATCTCTACCAGTTTTATATAACCATCTGAGATGCCTGTGTCAATTCTTAGGTGCTTGTTTTTTATTGTATAACTTCTCAATATTTCCCTGGACCCTAAATCTCACCTGGGAAGTTATTCCAGTCTTTGATCTTGACATTTGAAGCTTTAGTTATACTAGCTGATCTGTTAACAACTAAAACAACATTCTATTTCCAGATACCCTTTCTACTTCATTTCACTGTTTATATCTCTCTGTCCTGCCCTTCCAGAATTTATTTTCTAAGTTATATCTTTTTAAATTTCTTTCTAAGATTTAACATTCCTTTTGAGGAACTATCTCTTTCCCTAAAATAGTCAGTTTTTCTTTTGGTTTTATTCTTTGCTGCTCCTTACCTGATGGGAACATTGAAGCAGTTTTTCTAGTCATTTCAATTTGTCTTTGATTCTCTGAGCAAGTATTATTCTCAGAGCCAGAAGTTCCAAGCACAGTCTTTGTAAGAACCTTGTCAACCTTTGGGTTTCTAATCATTTCATTTTTTATCTCCTTAAATAAAAGTAGATAGGATAGTCTTATAAGTTTCCTTCTTATTAAGAAAATCTGACACTCATGAGTAAATGAAGCTACATTTTGCTACGGAAAAACTAAAGCCATAGTCAAAGCATTTATATTTAATCAAATTTAGCAATGAACTTGAGACCAAGGACAGAGGGCAAGACTTTGGCTGCCAGGCAGATTTCAGATAAACAGAAGCTTGATCGTACATCTAACTCATCCTTCTAAACTTGATTATCTGATAGGTCAATTCTTTGCTGAAGAAAAATGAGCAAATAGGTGGCGAGAGTCTAGGAGGGTTTCTCTAACGGAAGATTATTTTACAAGGAAAAAAACTTCAGAAGAACAACAGATATGTTCTTCCCTAATGCTTAGTATTAGTTCCAATGCCATTCCCTGAGTGAATGGGTTATGGAGTGCAGGGCAGGGGAAGTGTATTATAATATAAAAGGTCTCAGAGCTATTCTGAAAACTGGAAGGATTACTCCACCAGAGATTAAAGACAGTGTGGATTGCAGTATATGACTGTTGGTTAACAAGGATTTTCTTTAGTCCTGCAGTTGATAGTTCTCTTACTTATTTTAATAAAAAAAAATGATAGCAGAATTCAAGTGTATGTAAAATATGATAATGTTTACATTAGAACACATGTTCTTATGTTATTTTATATTTTATTTTATTTCCAACAATAAAGTAATAAATTTACAATAGAAAATGTTTAGAAGTATTGAAAAGTAGAAGTCCTATCAAATGGAAATGATGCAGTTCAATGTTGTCATATATAAGACCACTTACAGAGTTTTATTTTCCTATTGTAACAATAACTGAGAAGAAATTATCATAAATAATAAGATAATACTAATGCAAACATTCATAAAAGAATATTGATCTTAACAAAAAATATCTAACTTCTATTAAAAAAATCTTAAAAATAGAGTAAAACACAAAATTTACATCGATGAGGAGAAAAATATAAATTAATCAAAATTATAAAACTTAATTTGTAACTATCTAATTCCACAACTCTGTAATTTCAAATTTGAGAAATTTGAAAACAATTTAAATTAGTATGAAAATAAAGGTCCTAATGAAGGTAAGCTAATTCTGAGAAAAGGAGTGTGTAGTAAGACGTATTACAAACCCACATTAATGAAAACAGCACGGGATCAATGAAAGAACAAATAGATAGACTGATGCAATAGAGAAAAAAAGAAATAGAGATTCCAGACTCATTCCTTAAATGTTTGGTAAAAATCAGTAGTGAAGCCGTGTGTGTGTGTCTGTGTATGTGTGGTGTGTGTTGAGGGAAGGTTTTAACTACAAGATAAACTTCATTAATAGACAAGGTCTATTTAGGTTTTCTATTTCTTCTTAAGTGAACTCTGGTCATTTTAGACTTTCAAGGAATTTTTCTATTCAGCTAAGTCGTCAAATGTAATGTCACGACACTTTTTAAAATATTCCTTTATGATTCTTTCAATATCTTCCAGATCTTTAGTGGCGTCCCCCTTTTATCCTTACCTTGACAATTTATGTTTATTCTCCTTTCATCAGGCCGCTAAATGGTTATCTGTCTATTGTCCATTTTATTTATTTATTTTCTCCAAAAAACAGCTTTTGCTTTTGTTAATTTTGTCTACTGTTTTTGCCTTTCATTTATTTTACTTCTACATTTTCTTTGTCCAGCTTTCATTGGGTTGCCTTTGCTCTTCTTTTTCTCTCCTCTTGAGATGAAAGCCTAGATTGTTGCAATGAAAGCTTCTTTTCCAGTCTAGGTGTTTAGTGCTGTCAATTGCTTGATATTTAATGCTTTAACTGCATCACACAAAATAATTTTTATGTTCTATTTCTATTGTCATTCAATTCAAAGTAATTTCTAATTTTTAATACTTTTTTTCTTTGAACATTGAGGCAATTGTGTATTGTTTAGATTTCAATATTTTGGAAATTATATGTTTCTATTATTTATAATTTAATTTTATTGTGGTTAGAACACAAACTTTTTTATCATTTTTCCTTTAAGTCTTTGTGGGCTCTACATTGTTAAAGCATATTCATTACATAATACTTCTTAACCTCGTATACTCTTAGTTATACAGAATAATATATATTTAATGTTCTCTGCCAGTATTTTGTCAGTGTGGCTCAACTTATTTTGATTGTGTAGAATTTGTTCCCTGGAAGATTCCTTAGGCAGAACTTATAGCTTAATTTAACCGGAGTTCTCATCTGTTCTTAACAGTTTGCAAGCTGTATAATGTGAATGTAAAAACCTCAGGTTTCAATTTCTTTCCTTCAATATACTAAAGTGTTTATGTCATCTTCTTCTGGAACAACTCATTAATATCAAAAGTATAAAATGAGTCATCTGATCTGTCTGTTTCTTGAGGTAGATTTATTTTTTCCTGAAGTTAAGTAATTGTTCATGTAGGGTCAGCTTATGTAGTGTGTTTTCTCAAGATGTAATTGTGAATCTTTGTATTAGCTTCAGGACCTTTTTTTCTTGGATTAAACTACTTTTCTTCCTCCAGATCCCTCTTATATCTCTGTTGAATATACACCATTTATTTCTTAAACATTTCCTCTTCTTTTGAATTGAGTTAATGTCTTTTATTCATTTTTAAAATCACTCTTTTTTTTCTGGCTTTAGGGAACTAATTGCTGTTTATTTACCTTTGCAATCTTTTTAACATTCTCTTCATCTGTGAGCATTTTTTCTAGTTTTCTCTTTGAATAATATTACTTATTTATATTTTTAAATTTATTTTTTGTAATTTTTTCCATAATCGTATACTTTTATGGATGCTTTTTGTTTATTTTGAAATAATAAGCTATTATTTTAATTTAACTATAGGCATGATTTCCTAGCATGCATTTGTTATCTATAGATATGTTATTTTGCTTCTTATTGTCTTTTATTTTAACTTTTTGCAGACTGGACCCTTCTCTTTTTCTATTAGTTTTCACATTAATTTGGTTTTACTCAGCATTCAGAAGGTTAAAGAAAAGGTAGCTTTTCTGGCTTAACCTGGCTGTCTCTGCTGTTATTTTCATGTACTTAAATAAACATGGCAGCTTACTTTTTAAAATCTTCTGGATCTGATCTCCTCTCCCAATTTTATGGCGAACTCATCTTTCATTTTTTTCTATTGTTCCTGTGATGCTCACTTTTTATTCTCTTCTCAGCAACTTTTTTAGTTTTGAGAATTCTGAGACTCAGAAAGCTCTGGCATCCTACAGACGTTACTGTTTTAGTTTTAGACTCATCTACTGTTGCAGGGTATAAAATTATCTCCAGTTCCAACTGTTAATTTTAAACTGTCCCTTTGAGATTTACAGTGAGTGAATTGTTAACTTTCTGTGTCAACCTGACTGGGTTAATGGATATTGAAATAACTGGTAAGGCATCATTTCTTTGTATGTTCATAAAGGTATTTCAGAAAAACATTAGCATTTAAATTAGGACACGGAGCTCAACAGTGTGGACAGGCATCATCCAATCCTTTAACTGTCTGGATAGAACAAAAGGGCAAATGAAGGGCGAATTTGCTCTCTCTGGCTCTTGCCCTGAGAGATTGTCGTTCCTTGTTTTCAGGCCTTTGGCCTCAGAGTGAATTATACTACCAGCTTCTCTGGTTCTCCTGCATGCAGAAGGCAGATGGTGGTATTTCTCAGTTTCCTCAATCGTGTGAACCAAATTTCCATAATAAATCAATCTTTCTCTCTCACACACTCACGCACGCACACACAAACACACACACACATACACACACATTAATCAGGATTCTTCAGAGAAACAGAACCAATAGTACAAAATACATACACTATTGATTTCTCTGTTTCTCTGTAGAACACTGACTAATACATACCTAATGACTATTTTGTAATTTCTACATCTTTCACAAAAGCTGTTGTTTCTCATTTGTTTCTCCTACATATTTACCATGTAAGTCTTACAGTGATTAGTGGTTTGTCCCCCACACACATACTTGTGAGTTCCTAGTAATATATTGTTATCTATCTCTTTGCACATATCATATGTTCATTTTAGTATCCTAGTTCCTGTCCCTAGTTTCAGAAAAATTAAAAGAAAGACAGCTACATCATTGTTTCAATCATCTTAAAAGTTCCCCAAAACTACTCCTTTAGACTCTTTCAATTAGTAAACATTTGAAAAAATGGTTTTCAGAAAGTGTTGGTAGAATTTAGGGGCATGGGAAATTATCATGTATAGCTGATGAGAAAATAGCCTTTTTCAGCTTTTCAGGAACAAAATCTATCTATCTATCTATCTATCTATCTATCTATCTATCTATCTATCTATCATCTATCTATTAATCCATCCACACATACATATCCATGAATTCTGCTTCTATATACATTTTCTAGTAAAATTCTCACTGAAATGAGAACCTACATTTCAGTTTTGTTTGTGCTATTGGGGATTTGAAGGCAGCCTGGGAATCTATTACTGAGAGAAGTAAAATAATAAAGTTATACACCATCGAATACTATGCAAGAGTTTGAACGAGTAATAAGATGTACCCAAAACAGGCCCGGCGCAGTGGCTCACGCCTCTAATCCCAGCACTTTGGGAGGTCGAGGCGGACGGATCAGGAGGTCAGGAGATCGAGACCATCCTGGCTAACACAGTGAACCCCCGTCTCTACTAAAAATACAAAAAATTAGCCAGGCGAGGTGGCAGGCGCCTGTAGTCCCAGCTACTCGGGAGGCGGAGGCAGGAGAATGGCGTGAACCTGGGAGGCAGAGCTTGCAGTGAGCCGAGATCGCACCACTGCACTCCAGCCTGGGTGACGGAAAGAGACTCCGTCTCAAAACAAACACACAAACAAACAAAAAACTGTTTTATAGTCAAAAGAAATGCAACACAAACACATACATAGTACGAACATATTTTGTGTATGGTTACATATAAAGTATGATTATATACTTGTGTATACATGTAACCATATTTTATATGTATGCTTTTAATGGAAAGTGAATAAAAAGATTGAGAGTCAAAGAACAAAAGTATAACCAACTCACTTCCTTTTTACTTCCTTGCAAAGGAAAACACTATTGTTGAAATTTTGATATATTTTATTTAGGCTTTCTTTTAGATGTTATTCTTTGTTTTCCTCATAATAATAGTGCTTTAGTATTCTCCAACATTAAAAAAATTTCCCTAGAAACATATATTCTAATGGTTATATAATATCATAGTTTCTGTGATGAGGTTCAGTTCAATGTCTATGTAAAGTAACCACGTATAAAATAAGAGAATATGCTTCAGAATGTTTTCCTAAGGGGTGTGAGACAAATGAGAAATAGGAGCCAGAATAAAATGATTTGAGTAAATAAATAAACCAAGAGACAGCTCTTGAGTGGGCACAGTGGCTCACGCCTGTAATCCCAGCACTTTGGGAGGCCAAGGTGGGTGGATCGCTTGAGGTCAGGAGTTCCAGACCAGCCTGATCAACATGGTGAAACCCAGTCTCTACTAAAACATGCAAACTTAGCTGGGCATGGTGGCACACACCTATAATCCCAGGTACTTGGGGGCTGAGGCAGAAGAATCGCTTGAACCCGCGAGGCGGAGATTGCAGTGAGCTGAGATCACACCATTGCACTGCAGCCTGAGCAACAAGAGAAAAACTCCATCTAAAAAAAAAAGAGAGAGATAATTCTTAAACTCACAGGAGAAGTTAATGTTCAAAGTTATACGATTAATGCAATTTCCTTTACAAAGTTCCAAACAAAAAATATATATATATTTAACTATCTAATTTTAGTTTTTATTCTTATTATAATTGGTTTTAATGGAAAATGAATACAAGGATTAAGAATCCAAGAACAAAACTATAACCAACTCACTTCCCTTTACGTCCTTGCAAAGGAAAACACTATTACTAAAATTTTGGCATATTTTTATTTGGGCTTTCTTGTAGATGCTATTCTTTGTTTTCCTTGTAATAATATTGCTTAAGTAGTCTCCAACATTAAAAAATACTCCCTATAAACATACATTTTAATGGCTATGTAATATCACAGTCTCTGTTTTGAGGTTCAGTCCAACGTATATATATCCCAACATAGAAGTTACCTGGTAATTCTTTCTAACAAGCCAATGATTCCCAACTTGGAGTCCTGGCCTCTCTATGATCACAGAACTATGGTAAAGGAGAATGGAATTTTATAATCTGTAAAGTATACTTCCATACAGAGAAGACTTAGATATACTTGCAGTAGAAAAAGCAGTAGAAATTGAATTTTCATGTTCTCTTCATGTGAGAATGTATCACTGGAGACTCACAGTTGTATGTCTCACCTTTCCTGCACCAGAAATGTCCAGGTCTTTGTAGTTGGAAGAAAAAAAAAATATAGGAACTCAACTTATTTATTGAGATTTTAATTTTAATACTGAATGCCCTGTCAAGCTAGTGGTTGGAATATACCTAATACTTAAAATAGTGGGCAAATCACTCTGCTACTGACAGGAGTGTGATTACAGGAAAAGAAATTCAGTGTGGGTGGTAAATGACAGGAGGAAGTTGAAAGAAGTTTTTTTTAAAAGATTATTTGTCAATCATCTCCTTAGAGGTAACTAATGAGAAGATGGAATCATGACTCACAGAGTCCTGAGAAAGAAAAATATGTTACAAAGTGGATAACAGCTTTGGTGAGAAGTAGGGGCCCTTCTAGTTAAATTGCAGAATGAAGAAGAGGAATTGAGGCATTAATTAGATAATAATTTCAAATTGGAAAATACAAAGTTAAATTATTCCTGTTTGTAGATGACACAATTTTATACATAGAAAACTGAAGACTTCACCAAAAATTGAAAATAAACTTATTTAGCAAAGTTGCAGGATGTTAAATCAATATACAAAATTAGTAGCTTTTCTATACACTAACAGTGAAATATTTAAAACAGAAATGATAAAACAGTCTCATTTACAATAGCTACAAAAAATGAAATACTTAAGAATAAAGTAATTTTTCCAAAGATGAAAGATCTGTACACTAAAACTAAAAAGCACTGATGAAAGAAATTGAAGAAAACACAAATGTATGGAAAGATATCCTCTGTTCATGAGTTAAAAGAACCAAAATTATTAAAATGTCCATATTATCCAAAGCTATCCACAGGTTTAATGCAATCTCTAGCAAAACCACAATGACTGTTTTCACGGAAAGGTAAAGCAATCCTAAAATTTGCATAGAGCTACAAAAAGCTTTGAATAGCCAAAGCAACCTTGAGAAAGAAAAACAAAGCTGGAGGCATCATGCCACCTGACTTCAAAATATACTACAAGCTATTATAGTAAAAACAGTATGGTACTGACATATAAATAGAAAGACAGGCCAATATAACAGAAAAGAGAGTCCAGAAATTCATATATTTCTGGTCAATTGATTTTTGACAAAGGTGCCAATAACACAAAATGGGGAAGGGGCAATCTCTTTATAGATTCTTTGGGGACAACTGGATATCCATACGCAGAAGAATGAAATTAAACCCTTATGTCACATCATGTATAAAAATCAGTTTATAAGGGATAAAGACTTAAAGGTAGGACCTGAAAATGTAAAACTACTAGAAGAAAATATAGGTGAAAATCTTGATAGCATTGGTTTGGGCAATGATTTTTCAATATGAACCCAAAACCACACACAAAAGAAGCAAAGATATAAATGTGATTACATCAAACTAAAAAGCTTCTGCACAGCCTAAGAAACAATCAACAGAGTGAAGAGACAACCTGTGAAATGACAGTAAATATTTGCAAACCTATATCTGATAACTAGCTAATATCCAAAGTATGTAAGGAACTTAAACAACCATGTAGTAAGAAAAATAACCAGATTTTAAAATAGTCGAGGGATCTGTATAGAACATTTTCAAAAGAAAACATAAAGATAAACAACAGGTATATAAAAAATGCTTAAAAATCATTTATCACAAGATAAATGCACATTGAAATGAGAATGACATATCACCTCACACCTGTTAGAAAAGTTATTACCAAAAGAAAGAAAAAAAAAGGTAACAAATGTTGGAGAGGATGCGGAGAAAAGGGAACCATGGTACACTGTTGCTAAGAACATCAAGTAACACAGCTATTAAGGAAAACAATATGGAAGTTCCTTAAAAAAAAAATAAGATAGAACTACTCTATGCCCCAACACAACAGAGTATATATCCAAAGGAAATAAAATAAATATGTTGAAGAGATGATTATATTCTCACATTTACTGCAGCATTGTTTACCATAATGAAGGTATGGAATCAGCCATCAATAAATGAATGTATTATAAAAGTGTGCTCGCTCTCTCTCTTTTTCTCTCTCTCTGTGGCTGTCTATATGCACACACACACACACACACACACACACACACACAGACAGTAGATAGACGAAAATACATTATATTGGGAATTAGGACCTAGATTCCATATTTGAAACTTCCAGATTTCTGAGACTTAAAAAAAAATTCTTATATCCTGTTGTATGTCATAGCTTTTCCATTTGTAAAATGGAAAATTTAATTTATTAATTTCCAAGACTATAATTATAAAATATTATAATTCTGAGTGTGACAAAAATGTGAAAGAAAAAATTATATGTAGTAATATAAATAAAATAATTTTAATTTTCATGCATATTATATTAAAAAATGTACAGAATATGATTTCAATAATATTAATTACTTATATTCACATATAAATATTGAGCTATGCATATTCTCTAAAATGTCTTTTATACTTGTTATATCTTCTACCTGCAATGAAAAAAATCTTAGAACATAGACCAAATGAAAATGGACAGAAAAATAATACTATGCCTATGCCTGCGATATTTGAGTGACTGAGAAATTTTTCCTGATAAGACTGATCATTGTAGCAATTTGTGAATCAGAGAGCTTCCCATCTAAAGATTTAGAAAAGATACTCAGATGAACTGAGCAGAGGAGATTGGCTTTATAGGAAGAAAAGGGCTGAAGAAATTAGAAACAGGGAACAAAAAGCAGATTGGCTAGCATTTGTTAAATTACTCCAGGTTTCTTTCCTTTTTAGGGTTAAAGCAGAGGAGACTTTTTGTTTTTTATGATGTCTGCTAAAACAGGAGTGTTTGGGGATTTGGCTATTATCTTTCTCTGTTCTGATTTCTTGGTAGGTCAGATAAACAACTTAGTGTCAGTTTGTTAAATGAAGAAGTTTAGCACGAGTGACTCCATTTTGGTTTTGTTTGTTGAAGCCTAGTGCAGGAACTCAATCCAAGCCAATGACTTCCTATAAATTTTTTAATCAAATTATTGAATTAGATTAAATTTTCAGCACACAATTTCCAAAGTAGAAATTTTTCCTTTAACCCATGATGAAACTTGGGGAGTAACAGACATTGGTTATAGACAAACTAAATTAGGCATATTTCTGTCTGTATATCTGAGGTATTGTGAGCTTGATGTGGACACCCATATATGCCATTTTGTAAATCAGAGATCTTGGGCTGTATTCGCTTCCTGTTATGTTCTGGTATATTGACGACTTCTAGAGTATAGCTTATATAAAAAGAAACAGCTTTTCATATGTGCCCAAGCTACAAAGTTCAAGGCAAGGGACCTTAGCGAGATCCGTCAAAGATTCATTGAGATTCACAAACGGGAAGTTTGAACAACATGGCAGTGCACTCTAATAACTTATATAGTTGCATCATTATCAGCTAAGGAAGGTCTTTCTTAAATTTCTTCTTATTTTATTCTCGATGAGGTGTTCTTAATTTCCTAGTAGCAACCTTATTAATAGGAGTTAGGAATCCAAAGAGGTGAGGGTGGAGTAGGCATAAAATGTAAGTAGGTCATGTATGGCCCTTTATTTGCTTATTAAATAAATAGCTATTGATCACCCGTGTTGTATCAGGCACTGCTCTGTGTGGTGGAGTTCAAAGGGTAAACAAGACAGACATGAAGCTTATGTTGCGATGAGTTGAGTTGGAGAAAATAAAACAACAAGGTCATTTCAAATGACATTAACTGCTATAAAGAAAATAAATTCATTTAATCAAGAGTTTGGGAAGTATGGAAGTTTGCAGCAGATGATGAGGGAAGGACTCTGTGAAAAGGAATCATTTTTAACTAAATCAGAATCATACAATAGGGTTAATCATGTAACAGTGGAGTTGAACTGAGAATCTGGGCAAAGGAAATAGGCCACAGGGATCAACCTTGGTTAAAGCAAGACAATGGAGATTAGTTTGGTTACTGTGAGGGGCTGGGTGGGAGACAGGCGTTTGTAGAATTTGTCAGGGCTTAATTAAACAAAACCATGCTAAGTAGTTTGGATGTCTTTCTAAGTAGAATCATGGAATGGATAATATTGGTCCCCCAATTCCCTAGGATCTAGATGACCATTTTTGTGCATATTTCAGTTTCTGTGCACTTTTCTTCTATGAATCTTGTTTGCAGGAATGTCCTCAAGTTACTGGAGCCTGCCTGGTCCACACTCCAGAGAAATATCTGAAAATGTGTGCCCACGATCTCCCACCCAATAATTAGATAATTAATAGGTGCAGCTTGTAGTTGGGAAAACACTGAGGCTGAATTTTCTCTCCAGAGTTGCTCTGTGGGATTAGGCTGAAGCTGAGTTTTACAGGATTTTGCCTGTGATGACACCCTTGCTTGGATTTTGCCCTTTCTTGTCCTTCTTTCTCAGCTCTCCCCTGGGGACAGCTCCTTACCAGTTTCCCTGGGAACAATTTCTTATCAAATCACTCGCATACCAAAGCTCAGCTTACATTCCATCTGGGACACTCAACCTCTGACAGTTGGAAGACTTTGGAGAAATCTAAAGAGAAAAACAAAAACTGACTCATGTTAGAAATATCACTGCAGCAGTTGTGTGAAGAACGGATAATGGGGGCTAGGGGAAAGCAGAGAATAAGGAACAAAGGTAAGCAGGTTGTATTAGGCTGTTTTTGCATGGTTACAAAACAATACCTGAGACTGACTACAAGAAAAGAAGTTTAATTGGTTCATGGTTCTGCAGGCTGTACAAGAAGCATAGCACTGGTATCTGCTTCTGAGGAGTCCTCAGGAAGCTCACATTCATGGTGGAAGGTGTAGGGGGAGCATAGATGTCACATGGGGAAAGCAGTGGGGAGAGAGCGTGGAGGAAGAGGTGCCACACACTTTTAAATGACCAGATCTTGTAAGAACTCATTCACCATGGTGTAGTCAACAAGCCATGAGGGATCTGTCCCCAGGACCAAAATACTTAAAACCAGGCTTCATCTCCAGCATTGGGGATTACAATTCAACATGAGATTTGAGTAAGGACAGATGTCCAAACTGTATCACAGATGAAAGAAACCAAAATATTTCTCCCTGAAATATTGAGAATTGTTAAGTTAAAGTCACTAAAAACACAGGAGAATGCTCTGCCTCAGCCTCTATTTGCCTGGTGGCAGCACATCGATCCCTCTTTGCTGGAGACGGCACTTGCTTATGAGCCCAGAGAAGGCACTAGGAAGCACCAGAAGAATCTGGGAACAGATTTTACAATCTTTTCACATGTTCTTGCCTTTTAAAAGACTGGAACTGCTCTCTCCTCTGTCTTATCACTAGATAGGATTTATGGCTCTTTGTTAAAGTACTATTTAAGCAAGGCCCTTAAACCATTACCTTGAGAGAGAAATACTTTTAAACTGAGGCCTCTCCTACGCGATGGGTACAGCATGTTTTAATAAACTTCTGGTTGTTTTTTATTTTCTGTTAATTTGATTTTTTGTTTTAGAAAATGTCTCAACTAAGAACTTTAAAAGAAAAAGAAAAGAAATTATGATTTCTCCCTTACAATTTGTCAATCCAGTCTGGAAAAAGAACTGGCAAAAGTCCGCAGAAAAAGGTAAGATTTCTTACTAAAGCCAGCTTCTCCCTCTGTGGTACCTGGTGGAGAGAGGAAAGTAATTTTTTTTTCCTTGTCCCTCCCTTTCCAGGTTCATATTAACAGGAAAAAAAATCTATAAAAAATAGTTATTTGAATTTGTGACTCTTGTAGATTTGTTGTACATACTTATTTGGTTCTTGATCTGTCGTTTTCCTAGATGGGCTTTGTTTTCCTTGTTTCTGCATCTTCGCATGGTTTGTCATGAGAAGGAAAAGTCTCATAAGGTTCTCCTTTTGTCTTGTTTTCTTTCTGAAGAAGTTTGGCTTTCTAACAAGCGAGTTTATTTTCTCATCTCTAACACCTTGAAGGGCACAGATTTTGGTAATCATGTAAGGCAGCCATCTGGGAGTTCAGCTGGGGGTACCAAATGTCTGTTTGTCTAAATGTGCCAGCTTTGAGGAATTTTTCTTAATTGTCTCAACTTTCATTGCCTTGCTATAAGGAGGGATATTACTTTCTTAGAGCCTCTTTTTGTGCCTGTTTCATTTTATCTTATTTTTTTTTCTTCTAGAAACAGGGTATCACTCTGTCACCCAGACTGCAGTGCAGTGGCATGATCATGGCTTACTACAGACTCAATCCCCTGGGCTCCAGTGATCCTCCTGCCTCAGCCTCCTGGAGTAGTTAGGACTACAAGCACTTACTACCACACCTGGCTAATTTTTAAATATTTTGTAGAGATGGGGTCTCACTATGTTGCTCAGGATGACTTCAAACTCCTGACCTTGAGCAATCCTCCTGCCTTGGTCTCCCAAAACGCTGGTTTACAGGCTTGAGCCACTGCACCCATACTCTTTGGAAGAAACTTTAGATCTTGAGGGGTCACTATTTTTTTATACTCTCTTTAGGGATTCTATTCTTGCATCTGATTGTAAGCCATAAAAAGACTTACTGACCCAGCGCAATGGCTCACGCCTGTAATCCCAGCACGTTGGGAGGCTACGGTGGACAGATCACGAGGTCAGGAGTTCAAGACCAGCCTGACCAACATGGTGAAACCCCGTCTCTACTAAAAAAAAAATACAAAA
>NW_016810766.1:983640-992952 GCF_001698545.2 Rhinopithecus bieti | reverse complement strand
CTATGTCTCCTACCAATCAGAGAGTAAAAGTTTTTACTTTTTGAAATCTGTTAATTATCACTTTGACTAAATAAATGATGATTATTTCACAGTGACCTGTGATCCTATTATGATCAAGTGTTTTTACCTTTGACATATTTGGCACGCGTCTCAAAATCAGATTTCAAATTCCAAGTTAAGTCTTTTTGACCTCAAACTAGCTTTTAGGCATTAAAAAAAAGAGATAGAAGTCCAAAAGAGACATACTAGGCTCATTTGATATCTTAAATTATAGGGGCAGCATTGTCAAATAAAAAATAATGTTTAACTTTATTTGTGTTATATTTATATAAGTGTGTTAGTAGTATGTGCTCCAAAATTGTATGAAATTTTTAAAAATTATATCTTGGTATATGTTACCAGTCAAAATTCTGATTATTATTTTAAATTGTTGTATGCCTTAGAAATAACCAAATTTACTTGTCAATTGCATCTCTAGCCATAGCTAGTTGAAGTGTTTTGTCATCCACAGGCATTTATTGTTTTACTTTTATTCTTCTCAAAAGACTGTTTGCAATTGGTTATAGTTTAGAATTTGCTTCTTATTCAAGAAAATTAATGGAAAAGGATCATGACAAATACTTTTAAATATAGATTTCTGATAACTTTGTAGATCATACCATTGGACTGTGTAAAAATTTTAAGAACGCAAATGAAAAAATTGATGGGTTGGTAGAGATTACTAGCCCAACTTTTAGAAGAACAAGAGTTAATCACATAGGACTAAACTTGATATGGGAATAAAATGATTTTTTCAGGACTGTCTTTTGCTTAAATTATTATTGATTATTTTTATGTATTTCTTTCTGGAGTCAAGGAAACTTTTTTCTTCTAATAAGCTTTGTATAGCTTGCAGCAATTAGGTAAAATGTGCTTTTGTAAACAAAATTGAAACATTTGCCTTTCTCTCGATTCCTTGAGAATTTAAAACTATTTGTGAGTATTCATATTTTAAAACAATATAGTTATTTCATAAGTTCAATAAAATGTTTCTCTCTTTAGTGGAACAATTTAAAACACAGGTTATGTTACTGGGGCCTTGACTGGGATGTCACATTTTCTGAAATGACTAGACTACTTCAAGAAACTAATGTTAATGCTAAGGAGCCATTAACATTCTTGAAAGAACTGACCTGGTACCTGGTCTATGCAGTTCCCCTACAAGGTTTCAGCATTATGGTAAGTAAAAAATGTAACTTTCTGACAGTCTCAGGAACCTCAAAATAATATGAGACCTCAAGAAAAGAATAATTTACCCAGGTACTATAAACAAAATCTAATGAGAAGTCCATGGCTTGACTTCCTAGCCTAAAGAAGTTTTAAAGGTCTACTGTCAGATTTCTTATGATAATTTCCAACAAAGTAGATTAAAGAAAAAAGAGTCGATGTGGCCAGTCACTATGCTTGCTTCACTTTATGCAAATAATCAGGCCAAGTATATTGAAGCTAAAACTGATTTTACAATTAAATTAGTCTTACTATAAATATCTTTAGTGGCCAGGCGCGGTGACTCACGCCTGTAATCCCAGCACTTTGGGAGGCCAAGACTGGTGGGTCACCTGAGGTCAGGAGTTCGAGACCAGCCTGGCTAACATGGTGAAACCCCATCTCTACTAAAAATACAAAAATAAGCCAGGCGTGGTGACAGGCACCTGTAATCCCAGTTACTAGGGAGGTTAAGGCAGGAGAATTACTTGAACCTGGGAGACAGAGGTTGCAGTGAGCAGAGATCACACCATGGCACTCCAGCCTGGGGGACAAGAGTGAGATTTCATCTCAAAAAAAAAAACTTTAGTAAAATTGGCTTAATTTTGAGTGTGTGAGTGTGTGTGTGTATATATATGTGTATATATATACGTGTGTGTGTATATATATACATATATGTGTATATGTATATACACATATATATATCCACACACACACACATGCACACATCCATACATATATGATTTTCTAACACATTATATATATATAATAGCATAATATATATTTTTTAAAAGCATCTTATATATGGGCCGGATGCGGCGGCTCACACCTGTAATCCCAGCACTTTGGGAGGCTGAGGTGGGCAGATTACCTGAGGTAAGAATTCAAGACCAGCTTTTCCAACATGGTGAAACCCCGTCTCTACTAAAATACAAAATTAGCCAGGCGTGGTGGCACATGCCTGTAATCCCAGCTACTCGGGAGGCGGAGGCAAGATAATTGCTTGAGCCTGGGAGGAGGAGGTTGCAGTGAGCCGAGATCATGCCACTGCACTCCAGCCTGACTGATAGAGGGAAACTCTGTCTCAAAAAAAAAAAAAAAAAAACCGTGATTATGTATGTATGTGTAATGTGTATATGTGTGTGTATATATATACAATGTTTTTTAAAATCCTATACTATATACCTGTTATTACAGTCTAGCCTTCTCCATTGTTAAATTTTACAAAAAAAAATTCTGAACTAAATTTTACATTTTAGTTTCTTCTATTATCTGGCCTCAACTTTCTAGACTAATGCTTTTATCTCCCAGTTTCCTGATTTAAAATCACTAAAATTTAAACCATGCTTTTCTGAAGCCCTACAAGCTGAAGTTAGACAACTTGATATTAACTTCAGAGAAAACATACATAAATTTATTTATGGACAAAAGGTTCACTGTTTAAAGAAACATCTGGTACAAACTATAATCCAGGAAAATTTGTCAGATTGTCACTGTTTACTTCCATCCCAACTGTAGATATTTCAAAAGCAAATCTGAAAATTTTGTCAGCTAACTGCCCTCCAAAACTCAAGACTAGTTTGTAGGTTGCTCCAGACATTAATCTCTGTTTTTCTTTTGCTCCCATAGCAATGTTTCTTACTAAATACCTGTTTGCCTATACCATATAGAGAATTAACTTTAACAACATCCCACGTACACCACCACCTCCTGGACTGAAACACAACTGCTCAACTGAACTTACTATTCTCAAGACTGAAAAACTGTTTCATTAGGATATATGACATTTGTTCTTTCTTCTGCTTCCATGGTTTCTCTCTTTTTGCCAATCTCTTGTCTCAAAACCTCTAACCCAAATCCTTCCAAAGCTACCATCTTGGCTTTTCAGATGTAAAACCTTCTAAAAGTAAAATTTCAAAGGGGCAACTGAAAAAAACCAAAATATTTCTATCCCAAGTACTGAGAATTGTTAAATTAAAGATATTAGAAACACAGGGGAACACTCTGCCTCAGCCTCTATTGCCCGGTGGCACCACATCAATCCTTCCTTATTGGAGCACATACTTATGGGCCCAGAGAAGGCACCTTTCTTCTCCCTAGAAAGGATTTATGATTCTTGTTAAAATACTATTTAAGTGAGGCCCCTAAACCATTGCCTTGACAAATAAATACTTTTGGACGGAGGCAGGTACTGTGTGATGGATATAGAACATGTTAATAAACGGCTGCTTCTTTTGTTAATTTGACTTTTGTTTTCAGGACACTGTCGCAACTAACAACCTGAAAAAAATGTTTTCTCCCCTATACAGGGTATTTCAGTAATCCGGACTAGACTGCAAGCTATAGATTGCCTAAAGTTTTCTAAAAGGAGGCTTGTTCACTGGAGGAATTGTCATAAATGAAGCAATGAAGTGTAAAAAGAAAATAATACATTCTATTTATTTGTGTTAATCTATAAATTAGAAAATAAATTATGCTTCACTACTATTTAATTGGTAGATTGACAGAGCACACATACTTATACTTCAGAAATAAGTTAATATACTGGAGAATGAGTCAAGATTTTGTATTGAGGAGATAGGTCACCAAAAATCTTTGGAAAACACTGATTTTGACACCAACCAGCTTTATATTCCCTATTAATATGCACTCTATTCTTGGCAATTTTATGGAAAGCTTTTCTTGTGTATGTGTCCCTAGTAAAATGTCTTTGTGCCTTTATCCTTCATTCTGATGGAGAAGATTAAATTATTTGGGTGCTCCTATAGGTTGGCTATTTTGAAGAATGCGGCTATTCAATTTCTTCTAAAAATGCATAACAAGTTGTAGGTAGGGGTAAGTCAGATAATTCTCTATTATTTTCTGAGGATAAGAAAATTAAAAGTGTTCCAGATGCTTTAAGTGTAATTTTCCATCTACCATAAATTTACTTCAGAAGGCTTTCATCAAACAAGGTCAGGGCATTAGTGCTCATTAAGGACTATATACATGCATGGCTTGAGAATTCATCAGAAAACCAATCAGTTGTTTGAACTCAAAGAAAGTCTGTAAAAAATTGTTGTGCTGACTTTTTTCCTCTCACTCAGCAATCCACTGCCCTCCTTTCCCTCAGATATCTCTGTTTAAAAATGTACATTTTATTATTATTTAGGGATGGTCAGGGCAACAGATTAAGAGACAATGGGTATTAAAAAGATTGTAATTTAGTGTTTTTAAGAGGAGCAGGGGCACACCATACCATGCAAGACCATGCAGGGAAGCCCAAAAGACAGGCAGGAGCTGGCAGGAGCTAGCAGGAGCTGGAGGAAAATGTGGCAAGAGCCTTTATTGTGGTTTTCACAAGAAAGTCAAAGTAAGATGGGGTTAAAATTGTCTAGTTTAAATAACTTCAGTGGATTCTGGTCACAGGGGCTGATATGGTCTGAATGTATTTTTTTTTTTTTTTTTTTTCCCCTCCAAATCTCATACTGAAATGTGACATCCAATGTTGGAGGTGGGCCTTGTGGGGGGTCTTTTATTCATGGAATGGTTCTCTCATGAATTGAATGGTGCTGTTCTCAAGGCAATAAGTGAGTTCTCTCTGTGTGAGTTCATGTGAAATATGGTTGCTTAAAAGACCCTTGCCCTTCCTCCCTCTCTCTCATGCTGCCTGTCACCATGTAATGTGCTGGCTTCCCCTTTTCTTCCCACAATGATTTCAACCTTCCCGAGGCCCTCAACAGGACAAGATGCCAGCAACACAATTTCCATGCAGCCTGCAGAACTGTGAGCCCAAATAAACATCTATTCTTTATAAATTACCCAGTGTCAGGTGTTTCTTTATTTCAAAACAAATGAACTAACAAAGGGGCTGTTTCTTGTCTGATATCTGGACCCAGGAAAATTAGAATAGGGAAATAGGGATCTGGAGTGTAAGAACCTTGTGAGAGCCCAATGAAGGAGGTAACTGGGGCATATGGGCTTTAGATTGGTTGGTTTGCACTTGAAAGGCATGAAAGCCACACTTGCAGGTGAGTTCATAACTATCTCTAGAAATTGCTTGCCTTGGAAGACAGCAAAAAACATAATTAATGCGATCATGAAGGATAGAAGAAAATATGTTTTTATATAGAATAAAAGAAGGAAAGAAAGATCTAAGGGGAAGAGGGACACTGAAGAGAGAGAATGAAAAAGAGCAGGGGGAAAGGGTAAATGAAGAGAGAGTAAGAGAAAATAAAGGACAGAGGAAGAATGGAGGAAACAAGGAAAAATTGTTTCCCTTGGACTAATTCTTAAGTTGGAATGATTTTACTATAATATTCTAGTGATAATTTTACGGTTTTGAAAAGACTGCTTTTAGTCTTATATGGATTGACTTCTCTAAGACTGAAGAAAAAAGTAGTTAGGTAGATTTGAGTTAACTGAATGACTACATATTTCATAAGAATAACTATATTGAAAACTCTGAAAGTATTACAACTTAAGTTTTTGCATAATTTATTTCTGTAAATTGTGTATGCCTGAATGATTTCTTCCTTAAATGAATAATGGAGATTTCTAGTTGTTAGAAATTGAGAAATTGACAGGTGTTTAGGAGACATGCTAGAATTCATTTTTGGTTAACATATTGAGAAATTAGAAAAAAACCATATATTTTGTTGCTGATTTATTTTTATTTATTTTTTCTTTCTTCTCGGGCTAAGACTGTATACATTGGCTTATATAAAGTATCATTTATTTATTTAAAATTTAATATATGAAAATAGAAATCATACATATAATCTCAACAGCAACCGGACCAAGAAGTCAAACCACAGTCTGCAGCATTCAGCACAGAACAGGCAGGACTTGGTCAATGACTGTCAGTTGCCATAATTTTTGTGCTCAGGACCAGAGAAAGTCTTGTATGTTTCCCAAACCAATCACATGTCCTGCTTCTAGGTATCCTGCATCCCACTCTGCCAACAACCCCCAGAGCACAGCTTAAACCTTTTCTTTTTTGTTCACCGTAAAGTTTTCCTACTCCATTCCCTGAGTTTGAGGCTCTGTCAAAGGTAAGTGATGGTGTCCGACTTCCTTGCATAGCAAGCTCTGAATAAATTGCATCTGCCAGTTCTTATTTAGATGGTCTTCATTTGGCCCCACATGATTTTTTTTCTTCTTTCCCTGAGACTGGTTTCTTTTCTTGAGCCTGTTTTCCTTTCCTTTCACTAGTCTTCCTAATACTTGTGATAAGGTGAGCAATGTTGTCTTTTCTTTCTATACTAGTATTTTTTCCCCCACAAATGGGATGATACTATACTAGGCAGAGAGGAGCACAGTTAAAAATATAATCAGAGGTAGTTGAATTTGATTGCAAGGCTCCCAGACTTTTAAAATATTATTTGTTAATGTCTGACTTCTGACATACTCTTTCTTTTTATTCAATGATAAAATCAGAAACCCCAACTTTCTCTCAATATCAAACATGTTTTCAGAACATTTTGGGGGCAGTACAGACAATATGGGATTATGCGTCAAAAGTCATGAATTAAATTACTTTCTCCACTAACAGATCTATTTAATATCACACAATTTATTTAACTGCCCTGAGTTCTAGTATTTTAAATTGTTAATGAGAGTAATACTGCTCATTTGATATAGATCAGATTGTTAAAATGTATATTAAGTGTTTCGTAAACATTTGAATGATTCACAAATATCTCTCCACTTTTATAATTTTGAAAATTTTTAATTATGGTGGCATATACGTAACATGAAACTTACCATCTTATTTTTAAAGTGTAGAATTCATAATGTATAATACATTCATATTGTTGTGCAGCCAATCCTCAGAACTCTTCTTATTTTGTTGAACTATAACCATATACCCATTAAACTACAACTCACATCCTCTCTAAGAATATTTGTAAATTAACGTATGATGAAAGATTTAAGTTCAAAGGGTGGTCTTTTGACTGAGGTTCAGGTTTCATTATGTAGGAAGAGGAAGATTTTGATTGGGATGGAACAACTTTACAATGGTCCCTGTAGTGACCCAATTCTGGCTTCATGTTACCATTTATTCGTTTTGACTCTGTACATATTCTTGTCTTATTCCTTTTCAGTCAAAATGATATTTCCAAAACAAAAATAAGACCATGTGTCTTCCAGTTAAAATCCTTTGGTGGCTTCCTGGTATTCTGTAAATAAGAACAGAATCTTAAATATGCTTGATTAGATCTTGCAAGCTCTGGTTCCAGCTTATTTCTTCAGTGTCATGTTACAGTGTTCTCTCTCATAGGCTTATTCAGTCTCATTGATGATCTGATTCCTGGAGAGGAGTCACGCTCTCTTCATGGGTCTGCTAGTTCCTTCACCTGGAATCATTTCCAGAATGTCTGAGAGAAGGGTTAGAGCATTCCATGCAGTCAATTCAAGATCATCTTGTAACAGTAAAACTCCATTATTTCATATTACATTACCAACTGTGTCCAGAAAAGCTGATAAAACTTTCATGAAATGAGGAGTTAATGGAGGAACGAGAGACAGCACAACCTGTTGCAATGTTTATAACTACCAAATGACAACAAGAATGAGATCAACACCTTTAATATGAAATGATTTTGTACTTGAGCCAAGACCAAAAACTCAAACTCTGTTAGAACTGGAGTGGGCTGCAAATCAGTAGTACTGTTCTAAAATTATAGCGATACTGGTGGTCCACTGGGGGAGCCTTTGCTGTGTACAACAGAACAATGAGCCATTGTTCTAACCTTTTCTCTCATTTAGAGAGTTCCCTTTTTCATGTTATGAAGTACCCCTGAAGCCAAGCTTTTTAAATGGTGGTTAATGTCATTTACTTTTAAATTTCTCTTTCCTAAGTATAGATGATAGTGCATAAAACCAAACCAAACCAAACCAAACCGCCAAATACTAAAGTATTTCAGAAAATTTAACACCCACCGGCCAACTTTGAGGTTTACTGTTAACGCAATCCATGACATGTAAGACCTTAAGTTCCTTTGAATAGTAAAAGAGAGAGAGTGGGAGGAGATATTAGAACTATGAAAATGGAAAATTATTTCTTTATACTCTGGAAAACCAGCTAAAGCTCAGCAACAATCTGAAAATAGATTGGAATGTGTGAAAATCTGGTCCTTGTTGTCAACTATTTTCATGTTCTTTACTGTGATTTTCTTATTGAAAAGGTATCTACCATGAAGATATTATATGCTACTTGTCAGAATAATTTAAAGTCATGGAAATACAGAGGCAGACAGAGAGAAGACAGTCAGAAATATTTTCTTCAGGCAACTAGCTGTAATTCTCTGATTTATATTAGTAGACTTAATTGCCAGTAACCATGGTGGTTAAACTACATCCAAAAAAGTGACAGAGACCTAGAAATTAAAATAAAATTATTTCTAATTAAACATAAAAAATATAAAACTGCTAGACTTTTAAAATCTTTAAAGCTCTAATTTATGTGTTAATTCATAGCAATTAATTATTGGCTTTTGAAATACTTAAGAAAATAATTAGAGGTAATTTTTATTTGGTAAGTTATGATTCTAATCCAATAATTAAAAAAATAAAGACTAAATTGGGCAGGGAATGACAATGTTGCAACAGTTATGTTTTATTTTTATTTTATTTAAACATATTTTAGCTATAGTCGAAACTACCAGAGGAATTTATTTTAATCAATTCGTTTCAAACTAATTTTTTTTGTGTGTAAAGTATATATTCACTTTTAAAGAATTAGCTCATTGTAGTGTGATTTTCTGTAGTTTGTTGAAAGGCTAGCAATTTTAAGGCCTTTGACTTAAAAATTTGCCATTAGACCGGGCGCGGTGGCTCACGCCTGTAATCCCAACATTTTGGGAGGCCGAGGCTGGTGGATCACACGGTCAAGAAATCAAGACCATCCTGGCTAACACGGTGAAACCCCGTCTCTACTAAAAATACAAAAAAATAGCCAGGCGTGGTGGCGGGCGCCTGTAGTCCCAGCTACTAGGGAGGCTGAGGCAGGAGAATGGCGTGAACCCGGGAGGTGGAGCTGGCAGTGAGCCGAGATTGTGCCACTGCACTGTAACCTGGGCAACA
>NW_016810766.1:977766-982905 GCF_001698545.2 Rhinopithecus bieti | reverse complement strand
AATATTCATTTTCAACACCTTCACCAATATAGCTCTAGTGGAATTAGCAACAAATGCAAATGCCTTGTAACTACATGCTTCCCCTTTGCTCTAGTCCTCCACACCACTAACTGGTGATCTTAAAAAAAAAAAAAAAAAAAAAAAATGCCAGGCATAGCTCATGCTTTTAATGCCAGCACTTTGGGAGGCCAAGATGAGAAGACTGCATTAGGCCAGGAGTTTGAAGCTGCAGTGAGTTATTAGGTTAATGCAAAAGTAATTGCGGTGGTTGCTACTACTTTGGGTGGCAAAAGTTGCAATTATTTCTGCACCAACCTAATATGATTACACCACTGAACTCCAACCTAGGTGACAGATACGAAAAAAAGTTGGTTTATGTCATTACATTTTTTAAAGACCTAAAATTATTTCTTTTCACTGTTGGAATAAAATGCAAAATTTGCATTATACTTATAAGACACTACATTATTTGGTCCCTGGCTTGCTAGCTAATCTCAATAAACAAACAATGTTTTAAAAAAGCCCCCCAGGCCGGGCGCGGTGGCTCAAGCCTGTAATCCCAGCACTTTGGGAGGCCGAGACGGGCGGATCACGAGGTCAGGAGATCGAGAACATCCTGGCTAACACGGTGAAACCCCGTCTCTACTAAAATACAAACCTAGCCGGGCGAGGTGGCGGGCGCCTGTAGTCCCAGCTACTCGGGAGGCTGAGGCAGGAGAATGGTGTAAATCCGGGAGGCGGAGCTTGCAGTGAGCTGAGATCTGGCCTCAAAAAAAAAAAAAAAAAAAAAAAAAAAAGGCCCCAAACCCAGAGCTTTCGGTGAGTCAGATCTTGCCCCTGCACTCCAGCCTGGGCCACAGAGCAAGATTCTGTCTAAAAAAAAAAAAAAAAAAACAAAGCCCCCCAAACCCCAAAACAACAACAACAAAACAATACCTACTTTAGGACTTTTTAATTGTAAACTCTAAATGGAATATTCTCTGCAGATATCCCAGTGGTTTATTCCTTATTTCCTTCAGGCTTCTACACAAATATTTCACCCTCTGAGTTATTTGATTATCTATATCAAAATTATATGCCCTCTTACTTTTTAATTTTATTTCTATGATTTATTTTCTACATGACACTTAATGCTTTTTACTATTATATTATCTATGTATTTATCTAGCTATCAGTCTATTTGCTTATTTATAGTTTTTTGTTCTCCCTTCAAAAGCTAGGCTCTAGGAAGGAATTTAAGTTTATTTTTGTTTTCTAATTTATTAACAGCATCTGGCATATAGTAAATGCTCAATGAATACTTATTGAGTTAATTTAAAAACATACTAATTGATGATTAAAATATAACTAAATGGTAGCTACTATTTTAATAAAAAATCATATATCTTACTATATATACTTATTCAAATATTGCTACATTACTGTGAGGTGAGTATTTATTATGTTTCTGATTCTATACATAAAACTGAGAAAAGAAAGGCTTAAATTATTTACTCAATATTCTATGTTAAGGTGCTTTTTCAACTCCAGATTTTTTGCCTCTAGAAGATTCTATTTTCTTATCAGGGATAGCACATTTATGGAGAGAAATGAATATAGAATATAAACTAGTCAATGGTTTTTGGGTCAAATGTCATATTAGAATTATCTGGGGAGCTTAAAAAACATTACTCAACCTCAGACACAATTTCAGGATAACTGAGCCAATATTTATGAGAGTATGGACTGGGCATTTGTATGGTTCTGATTTTGATACCATGTGTTTGATAAATCTGTTTCTATTTATAATGCAAATTCTGGAGTCTATCCTTCTCTTTCTCCTTGATCTTTATATCCCTGAAAAAAATTGGAGCACATATTAAGTAAATTAATATTAGGTAAAAGTAAATTTTGATACTCCCAAAAATGTGGTTCACATAATATATTGACAAAGGTAAAAAGAACAGATTTCCAGAACTGGCAAAAATACGGTGAGAAAACAGCATGTTCCTGCACTGCCTGAGAGGCCAACCTGAAAACATGAATCAAAAGCCTTAAAATGTGCACACATTTTAACCTACCATTAAATCCCTAGAAGTTAGTCCTATAGCAATTCTCACACAAATGTGCAAAAGATGTTTATGTTGATATTTTTATAATAGGAATAAACAAATTTGGTAATGAATAGGATACTGGGATAGATTAAGAAAAAATAAGGTTGAAAACTTTCGTCATTTTGATCTCTGACCACACACACACACACACACACACACACACACTCACACATCACCCTTAGACACATAAAATACTATTTCAGAAGGTAGTTCAAACATTGAAATTATGATTTGCCATCCTAACTGGACAAGTGACATCACAGCAGAGCTCTTCTGGGCTAAGGAGCCATATTTAACAGTTTCAGCTTGGTTATGTTAGCATCACAACCCTAGCCTATGAATAGCTCTGATGAAGCAAAACTGAAAGCAGTATTATGAACATTGGTTGAATCCCAAGTCAGAGAGTTAGTTTAGTTCCAATTGCCTACCTTGTATAGCTGGGATAAAAAAAGATAATTCCATGTACAAAGCCAAAAACGTATTTAACAATTTTTAAAATGAGACAGATACTGTGATCTCTATTTAGGGTATAGCCTAGAGATCTTTCTGAGATTTAGCTGCAGAGCAATGTTTTGTTTGGTTATGTGGTTACAGGTAGGCTAATAAATGGAGCTTTACATTGACAGTGAGTGTTTAAATTAATGGTAAGGAAGTTGAAAGGAAAGCTTATCCAGGTTGTACTAAAGATACAACGATACAACGATAGGCTGCATATGAGAGACATATTTGAAAAGATATACACAGCAAGTTGAAAGAGATAAAGCTGATTAGAAGGCAAGCACATTTATGTCCAAAGTAACAGGGTTGAGATTAATATCTGATAAATAAAACATTTGAGAAGAAATGCACTAGGCAAAGAATGTTATTTTATAGTAATAAATAGAACTGTCTATATTAAAATATTATAGTGTTCATTGTAATAAAAGACATGAGAACATGACATGTTTTATCTTGTTATCATGATATATTAAGTAAAAAATACTTAAAAACACATAAATGACAGATATACAGCAGCAGCAGCAACAGGAATTTTTGACTATCACCATCTCTTCAACAGCAAACAAGTAGACAAAAAGAGGTCATAGATAAGGAAACAAAGTATACACTGGACTTAACTGTGACATGGCTTTCTGAAATGGGATGTATTCTACTACTGCAACTTTCAATTACTCCATGCTTTTTGTCAATATTTGTTATTATCAATCTTGAATTTTAGGCACTGGGAGTATGTGTAGGTGTATCACATTGCAGTTTTATTTTGCATTTCTCTGATGATTGATGGCACTGAATACATTGTTATATGCTTATTAAGTATTTGGGTATACTCTTTTTTGAAGATTTTGTTCAAGTATTTCACCCACGATAAATTTGGAATTTCTCCTTTCTTACTGATTTGTAAAAATTCTTATGTATTCCGGATGTGAATTTTTGATAGTAAAAAACATACCTTTATTTAAACATTCTTTTCTTTAAAGGAGCCAAAAGGAAAACCAGACAATAGAGAGAACAGAAGAGAACTTCACTACTACAGGAACATAATCTTCATGAAGAGATGGAAAATTAGATATCTTACTCATAAATAGTAACAGGCTGTTAAAATAGGAAGAATAAGAATGAGAAAAAGCAGTTTAAAAAAATTAAACATGAAAATTATTATGCATTTAGTAGTACCTTTGAATTAAAATTCCAGAAATTTGGAGAAAATAAAAGCAAAATACAACAGAGAAGAACAGAAATAAATGCAAGAAACATAAAAATAAAATGATAAATTCAGGATGTGAAACATTCAAATTTTAGGAGTTATAGAATGTGAGATTTTGAAAATGTGTGATGACATTACAAATGAAGAAGGCAGGTCATAAAGAGAACACAAAATGTTTCCAGAAAAATAAAAAAAAGAATAGATTTGTACAAATTATCATAAACTAGATATTGGAAATTCTTTTTTTCTTTTCTTTCTTTCTTTTTTTTTTTTTTTTTGAGACGGAGTCTCACTGTGTCACCCAGGCTGGAGTGCAGGGGCGCAATCTCGGCTCACTGCAAGCTCCACCTCCCGGGTTCATGCCACTCTCTCACCTCAGCCTTCAGAGCAGCTGGGACTACAGGCACCCGCCACCAGGCCTAATTTTTTGTATTTTTTAGTAGAGACAAGGTTTCATCGTTCTAGCCAGGATGATCTCGATCTCCTGACCTCATGATCTGCCCACCTCAGCTTCCCAAAGTGCTGGGATTACAGGTGTGAGCCACAATGCACGGCCAATATTGGAAATTCTCAACTGCTATTATTGGAAATGAGAAATGCATCAAACTACACATCAATAATTCTGCAAAAATATTACCTCATCAAAATATCAATAAATAATGTCTATTTTAGAAATGCATAATTTCGATTTTTTTCTTGGCTGGGAGTGGTGGCTCACGCCTGTAATCCCAGCACTTTGGGAAGCCCAAGCAGGTGAATCACCTGAAGTCAGGAGTTCAAGACCAGTCTGGCCAACGTGGTGAAACCTCATCTCCACTAAAAATACAAAACTTAGCCAGTCTTGGTGGCGTACACCTGTAGTCCCAGCTATTCGGGAGGCTGAGGCATGAGAATTGCTTGAACCTGGGAGTCGGAGGTTGCAGTGAGCCAAGATCACACCACTGTGCCCAAGCCTGGGCAACAGAGCGAGACTCTGTCTCAAATATATATATATGTGTGTGTGTGTGTGTATATATATATACATATATATATATATATATATATTCTGCAGCAGAGCAAGGAAGTCAGACAGGAGCAGAAGGATGAGATATGCTGAAAGATGGAAACCCAGAGCAAGAAAAGAAACACTAATAAGTTGTTATTTTGAATATAAGATATACATTTAACAGAGTTGGGGAAAACATTGCTAATATATGCACAGCAAATAAACACAAAATATGAAGTGCACAAGAAAATCAATGTTTCCATATTATATATTCCAATATTATATATTATATATAAATGTGTAGATATATATAAATATTATATATTCCAATATTATATATATATTATATATATATATAA
>NW_016810766.1:961381-977514 GCF_001698545.2 Rhinopithecus bieti | reverse complement strand
CACATTATATATATATTATATATATATATAAATGTGTAGAAAGAGTGCTGATGAGAAAGTGTTTGCAAGAGAACTAAATGACCATCTCTCATAAAGGAAGTGAATGAAGTTCTAACATTGAGCAATCCCCACATCGCCATATTGTTTAGATCAGCAGTCCGCAGCCTTTTTGGCACCAATGACTGGTTTCGTGGAAGACAATTACTCCACGCCAGGGTTGTGGGGGGTGGTGGTGGGGGGAGGTGGCTTCAGGATGAAACTGTTCTACCTCAGGTCATCAGGCATTAGTTAGATTCTTGTAAGTATTGCACAACCTAGATCCCTCGCATGCACAGTTCACAATAGGGTTTGAGTTCCTATGAGAATCTTACGCTGCCATTTATCTGACAGGAGGTGAAAATACCCACTGGCCACTCACCTCTGCTATGTGGCCTAGTTCCTAAAAGGTCACAGACTGGTACTGGTCCATGGGCTAGGGGTTGTAGACCCCTGGTTTAGATTATGTAGTTAAATATCAGGCAATAGAAACAGCTAAAAGAATTAGAAATGGGTGTTGAATTGAGTTGGGCTAGGGTACTCTGGATTTAGAAATATTATCATTTTATCACTATAAGATCTTTAGGTTAAACCGCTTTTTCTTGTTTGTTTGTTTGTTTGTTTGCGAGACAGAGTCTCACTCTGTCACCCAGTCAGGAGTGCCATGGTGTGATCTCTGCTCATTGCAACCTCTGCCTCCCGGGTTCAAGAGATTCTCCTGCCTCAGCCTCCCGAGTAACTGGGATTACAGGCGCCTGCCACAATGCCTAGCTAATTTTTGTATTTTTAGTAGAGATGGGGTTTCACCATGCTGGTCAGGCTAGTCTTGAGTTCCTGACCTCAGGTGATCCACCCGCCCGGGCCTCCCAAAGTGCTGGGATTATAGGTGTGAGCCACTGCTCCCAATCTAGGTCAAACTGATTTAAAAAAAAAAAAAAAATATGTACTGTATTACTTTAATGAAAAGTAAAAGTTTATTTTAAGTGACCAATATTTTTAATGAATTCCTAAATATTATAACCTCATAATTTCACTAAAAAATTACTTGGAAGCATATATGTTTGGTGGAAAATCAGTGACCAAAATACCAATAGAGAAAATATTAAATACTAGAGAAAAACTAGAGCCTTAGTAGACTTTCATTAATTCCAAAGAATTTGCCTGAATCTAATTAGTATTTATACAAAGAGTGATTAGTATCGGTGATCAAGACTGAGAAAACTGAAATGACTGATGGAAATATTAATTTTTGAAACATCATTCTGCTTAATATACTTTTGCAATACTTAAAGGAATTAGGAAGGGTGAGGAATGTGAGTAATTGAGGTCATTTCTCATATAAATCTGAAAGTCTGCAGAGCTAACATAAGTGTAGAGATTCCTTTGAGTTTGCTGCTGCAAGCCAAGAAATAGTCCCACTAATTACTAGAAATAAGGGAGACTGTGAGGACATAACATAATGATTTATAGCCTTTACTTGTAATTTGGTAGAAACATGATCCATATGCAGAAACACTCATTCATATGCATTAGACAAATGAGATCTGATCCTAAAAATGAAATTTTGATACTGAAATGAAATTTTGATACTGAGGAGTTAAATGGATATACTTTAAGAAACTTCTCTGAAAATATGTTTTGAATCTATCTTTGAAACATCCACTGAAAAAAAAGTTTGCAATTTTAATGATAGAATGCTATTTTTTTCAGCTCAATAAATTTAATTTAGTAAATCAGATCTTTAAAGTCCATTTATATATTGGACAGCAAAGTAGTTATTTAATCAATGCAAACTTTAATGTACATTTTTACTTTTTTCCTTCCTCCCTAGTAGTCTCCATGTGGAGCACCTACTGGATGACGGGTATTATGCTGGGATTTAAAATACCCTCATAAGTATCATAAAAATCAGGGAGTTCAAGGAGTATTCTGTGAATAAGGAAATTTATGTTCAAAGATGTTTATTAAATTGTCCAATATTACAGTGCTATCATACACAAAAAGATATCTTTCTGAACACAAATGCAATACTTTTAAATTACTTTTAAAATGAGGTAACATGCTGCCTCATTTTGATTAATAAGTGTTCTTTCAGTTAATAAATGTTCATTGAGTGCCTGGTATCTGTCATGCCCTGTTTTTGACACTGAGATGGAAAATAAATAAAATGAATGTTTTAATGATTCTCATAGCCTAATGGAGAGAATATTCACATAAACACATATTTTGGGAAGCATGAAAATTTGGTTTTGGCCTTACTATTCCTTTTATGGGAATTTTTGTACAAGTTGGGAAAATGAATTAAGCCCAGAATGCCACTACAAAATTTCATGAAATTCCAAGACTCCAAAATAGCACTGATAAATCATCTTCAACTATGATATAAAAATAAGCAGTAAAAAGAAAAATTTTTAAAGTTAGGGAAAACGTATCAAAATTCAATTTTGTTTTCATGTATCAAACTACAATACAGAGCTTTCACAAATGATTTAGCAACAGATTTTAAAATTATTATTTTAAGCCTATAGAGGCAAAAATTTGGAGGAGATTCCTATTATAATGATTGCAATAGAATGTCAAGCATTTTCTGTGGAAGAATATCAAGAAGTTTTTTATTTTTATTCAAGCTGTAAATTCTAAGCAACAGAATTCTGCGTAGAAGACATGTTGTCGAAAAGCTTGTTCTTGACTTATTTCTGTTGTATACAGCAACAAAAAGTTTGTGATATTATTGAATAAGTACTTTTCTTATTTTTATAATTACACATTTAGATATAAAGATATTACCATAAATCTTTAAGTCTGAGTATGCTGAACCAATGAAGATTTTAATCATTCTTCTATCTGAAAATTCTCTGAGTCTCACAAAACTAACAACTGAGTGAATCTGGTGACTTATGTGTGGAATGGGAAATCAGCAAACAAAATGTCATATAGTTGTGACGAACAATGAAACAAATGTGATGAAGACTGTGAGTGACATGGGAATAAGCAGATGATAGATATTTAGTTCACATACTTTAGTATGTGTTGGAAAAGTAATTAGAGCACAAAAAGCATAACATAAATACTGTCCTGAAGCAGAAAAATAGTGCTTTCATGTTATCACTCTACCTTATCCAAAAATAATCTACGTGACATAAGAAAGATAATGGAACTGCTTTGCCAGATATCAGATGTTCAAACAAGATGGAATTGAAGATATAACACTTTTTAAAAAGATTAACGTTAAGAAAGCTTTAACACTGTATTACATCAATGACAGTACCAACATAAAAGACAACTTTCTTGCAAATAACAGTTTATTAGAATCTGCTAAGGAAATAACCAAATTGGTATGACTTGTGGACAGAAGTATTTCTTATATTGTGCTTTCTATAAAAACAAAAAATCTTCCAATGTTTTGCTTCACAGAACATGCTGAAATTAGTGTGCATGGAATGAAAGCTGAGGTACAGGTGGGAATTTAGAGATTTGTTATACAGAAACCAATTAAATATCTCCATTGCTATATTGCTAAATCCAAGAGTAAAAAAAAAAAAAAAAAAAAAAATTACCTTAGGTAAGTGTAAGGCAACAACTAAATAAAAATATGCCCAATAAAATAATATGTGAAGACAGTTTTGAAAATATGCAGAATCTTCTTCATTCAGTGAGAAAAACTTCCATTTGAGGGATTGATGTTATGACCTCACAGGAATGGAAATCTTTACCTAGATAATCGAAAACTTTCAAATTTAGTGGCAACGTCACTATCCACAGAGTAGCCTATACTGGCAGAGTTACTCCAAAACTTTTCCATACCCACTATCCACAGTTGAAAGTGAGTGGAGAAATTATTTTTTCTAATTAAATATTAAAACCCTTAGAATTGACTTTTAACATTTTAAATAGTAAAACTGTAATCATAATTACATTTTCGGGAACATTTTCAGATTTTTCTGGAAGTCCCATAATTTCAATCTAGAATGGTGTTAGTTGGCCTCCTCTAAATATTAATTTTGACATTTAACTATTTGGCATTCAACTAAAAACTGTATGGAGAGCACATCTACAATTATAATGTAATGTGATAATTTTAGTAATAGAAACATTGTCAAGGTTATCAGATAATAGATGCAGGAGGTGGTGGACTCTACAGAAGGGTGTCAAGGAAGACTATAAAAAAAGTATTTTGAGTCATGGTTTGCAGATGAGAGAGCCTCTTCTGTGGTAGTATTTAGAAAGGAACAAGAAAGAAATAATGATAACCATTTTTTTTCTCTATTATATATAAAAAGGTGGGATATATATGCAGAACATGCAGATTTGCTGCATAGCTTTACGTGTGCCATGGTGGTTTGTTGCACCTACTGACCTATCCTCTAAGTTCCCACCCTCACCTCCCACCCCCCAACAGGCCCTGGTGTGTATTGTTCCTCTCTCTGTGTCCATGTATTCTCATTGTACAACTCCCACTTATGACTGAGAATATGGGATGTTTGGTTTTCTGTTCCTGTGTTACTTTGCTGAGAATGATAGTTTCCAGCTTCATCCATGTCCCTGCAAAGGACATGATCTCATTCCTTTTTATGGTTTAATAGTATTCCATAGTGTATGTGTACCATATTTTCTTTATCCAGTCTATCACCGATGGACATTTGGGTTGGTTCCATGTCTTTGCTATTGTAAATAGTACTGCAATAAACATACATGTGCATGTGTCTTTATTGTATAATGATTTATATTCCTCTGGGTATATACACAGTAATGGGATTGCTGAGTCAAATAGTATTTCTCTTTCTAGATCCTTGAAAAATTGTCATACTGTCTTCCATAATTGTTGAACTGATTTACATCCCACCAACAGTGTAAAAGCGTTCCTTTTTCTTCACAGCCTCGCTAGGATCTATTGTTTCCTGACTTTTTAATAATCGCCATTCTGACTGGCATGAGATAGCATCTCATTGTGGTTTTGATTTGCATTCCTCTGATAATCAGTGATGTTGACCTTTTTTTCAGATGTTTTTTGGCCACATAAATGTCTTTTTTTTTTTTTTTTTTTTTTTTTTTTGAGATGGAGTCTCACTCTGTTGCCCAGGCTAGAATGCAGTGGCACAGTCTCGGCTCACTGCACACTCCGTCTTCTGGGTTCAAGCGATTCTCCTGCCTCAGACTCCTGAGTAGCTGGGATTACAGGCACCTGCCACCACGCCTGGCTAATTTTTGTATTTTTAGTAGAGACGGGGTTTCACCATGTTTGTCAGGCTGTTCTTGAACTCCTGACCTCATGACCTGCCTGCCTCTGCCTCTCAAAGTGCTGGGATTGCAGGTGTGAGCCACCGCACGTGGCCAAATATCATCTTTTGAGAAGTATCTGTTCATATTTGTTGCCTACTTTTTGATGTGGCTGTTTGTTTTTTTCTTGTAAATTTGTTTAAGTTCCTTGTAAATTCTGGATATTAGACCTTTGTCAAATGGGTAGATTGCAAAAATTTTCTCCAATTCCCTAGGTTGCCTGTTCATTCTGATGATAGTTTCTCTTGCTGTGAAAAAGCTCTTTAGTTTAATCAGATCCCATTTGTCAATTTTGTCTCTTGTTGCAATTGCTTTTGGTGTTTTGTTCATGAAGTCTTTGGCCATGCCTATGTCCTGAATGGTATTACTTAGGTTTTCTTCTGGGATTTTCATGGTTTTGGGTTTTACATTTAAGTCTTTAATCCATCTTGAGTTAATTTGTGTATAAGGTGTAAGGAAAGGGTTCAGTTTCAGTTTTCGGCATATGGCTAACCAGTTTTCCCAGCAGCATTTACTGAATAGGATATCTTTTCCCCATTGCTTGTTTTTGTCAGGTTTGTTGAAGATCAGATGATTGTAGACGTGTGGTGTTATTTCTGAGGTCTCTGTTCTGCTCCATTGGGCTACATGTCTGTTTTGGTACCAGTACAATGCTGTTTTTGTAACTGTAACCTTGTAGTATAGTTTGAAGTCAGGTAGCCCGATGCCTCCAGTTTTGTTCTTTTTGCTTAGGATTGTCTTGGCTGTATGGGTCTTCTTTGATTTCATATGAAATTTAAAATAGTTTTTTTTCTAATTTTGTGAATTATGTTAACGGTAGTTTGATGGGAATAGCATTGAATCTATAAATTACTTTGGGCAGTATGGCCATTTTCATGATATTGATCCTTCCTATCCATGAGGATGGAATGTTTTCCATTTGTTTGTGTCCTCTCTTATTTCCTTGAGCAGTGGTTTGTAGTTCTCCTTGAAGAGGTCTTTCACATCCCTTGTTAGCTGTATTCCTAGGTACGTTATTATATTTGCATCAATTGTGAAAGGGAGTTCATTCATGATTTGGCTCTCTGATTGTCTACTGTTTGTGTATAGGAATGCTTGTTATTTTTGCACGTTAATTTTGTATCCTGAAACTTTGCTGAAGTTGCTTGTCAGTTTAAGGAGTTTTGCGGCAGAGATGATGGGGTTTTCTAAATATAAAATCATGTGGGCTACAAACAGAGAAAATTTGATTTCCTCTTTTCCTATTCAAACACCCTTTATTTTTTTCCCTTGCCTGACTGCCATGGCCAGAACTTCCAACACTATGTTGAATCAGAGTGGTGAGAGAGGGCATCTTTGTCTTGTACCAGTTTTCAGAGGTTCCATTTGCCCATTCAATATGATGTTGGCTGTGGGTTTGTCATAAATAGCTCTTACAATTTTGAGATATGCTCCATCAATACCTAGTTTATTGAGACTTTTTAACATGAAGGGATATTGGATTTTATCAAATGCCTTTTCTGCATCTTTTGAGATAATCTGTGGTTTTTGTCATCGGTTCTATTTATGTGATCGATTATGTTTATTGATTTTCATATGTTGAACCATTGGTTTGCCAGTATTTTGTTGAAGATTTTTGTATCAATGTTCATCAGGGATATTGGCCTGAAGTTTTTTTTTCCTATGTCTTTTCCTGGTTTTGATATCAGGATGATTCTGGCCACATAAAATGAGTTAGGGAGTAGTCCCTCCTTTTCAATTGCTTGGAATATTTTTAGAAGGAATGGTACCACCTCCTCTTTATATTTCTGGTAGAATTCAGCTATGAATCCATCTGGTCCTGGGCTCTTATTTATGATACCCAATCTGATAGGAAGTGTAAAAAATTCATACAACTTCAAAAACAAATGTAATGCTATATTTTTTTTCTGGATAAGTATTGTTATGTCTTCTATCTAAGCAATTTTTTTCAAGTGAGACAACAATGCAGTTTGCCACATTGATTGACCCCTCCTTTCAAGAACAATTTATCTGTGGCATGTGATGCTGTTTGATAGCATTTTACCCACAGTAGAACTTTTTTCAAAAATTGAAGTAAATCCTCTTAAAGTCTGCCACTACATTATCAACTAGGTTTATATATAATGTTCTAAATTCCTTGTTGTCATTAGAACAATGTTCACACCATCTTCACTAGGAATGGATTCCTTCCTAAGAAACCACTTTCTTTGCACATCTATAAGAAGCAACTACTTATTCATTAAAATTGTATCATAAAATTGAAGCAGTTTGATCAAATCTTCCAGGCTCCACTTCTAATTCTGATTCTCTTGCTATTTCCACCACATCTGTAGTTACTTCCTCTGCCAAAGGGGTACAAAGATGTAACCCTCAAAGTACATCTATGGGTGTTGAAATCAGCTTCTTTCAAAGTTAATGCTGATATTTTGGCCTCCTCCCATGAAAAACAAATGTTCTTATTGACATTTAGAATTGGGAATTATTTCCATAAGGTTTTCAATTTACTTTGCTCAGATTCATCGGAATAATTTACCTATGGAAGCAATAGTCTTACAAAATAAAATTCTTAAATGATAAAGCTTGAAAGTCAAAATTACTTCTTGATCCCCAGGCTGTCTAATGAATGCTGTGTTAGCAGGCATAAAACATTAGTGTTCTTGTACATCTCCATCAGAGCTCCGGGGTAACTAGGTGCATTGTCAGTGAGCAGTAATATTTTGAAAGGAATCTTCTTTTCTGAGCACTACATCTCAACATTGGGCTTAAAATTTGGTGGGAGATCCCCTGAAACTATTGCTACGGATTATAAGATGAAATGCTCCTGATTATTTTAAATACAAAATTGCATGCAGGGTTTGTGTAAAGGACGAATGCTCAGTTGGACTGCAGCATGAGCCACGAGTGCGTGGATGATGCTTCCTCCTGCGCGGGTCTGAATGAGATCGCGCCGTGCAGTCAGGGATTCACATCACCAGATTCTTATCCAGAAGAAAGGGCAGATGATTCTAGTAGTCGGGCTGGAATGTGCACCCTCGTGGAGAGCCTACAAATGGATGCATGGGAGGCGCCTGTCCATATGGATAAGATAGGGCTATAAACGTCCTCATCTTGCCACGGCTCTTCTAGGCCTCTTTAGGGTTAAGGCACACACTCTTCTGAGAATTTCTGGTCTAACCAGTTGTTTAGCTTCACGTCCTGTTTCTATGGATTGTTTGTAACCAGCTTTTGCTGCAACTGTTACTGCTGATTAATACCTTGCTAATCATAGGTTATGGAAAGACTGTGTTTCTGCTTTAACGCTCTGTTAGAAATTACTGGTGCACACATTATATTGTAAATTCTTACCTCTGTATACTGTACTTTTGCATACAGATGTTATGTTAAAGAATTATTTCATCCCCATGTGACCATCTCACCTCATAATCAAATGACCCTAAATCCCTCACTAACCTACCACCGCCCTCACTAAACTTAATAATAAATGCTGGTATATCCAATGCATTGTTGGCACCGCAGGACCAGAAGGCAGTGACCCCCTGGACCCAGCTTTCACTATCTTGTGTGTGTCTATTATTTCTCGACCTGCTGATTCTCCCAGGAACAAAGAGAGAGCCCCATTGCATTGCGGGCTGCTGGCCAGATCCCGCAATAAAAATTCTCAGTAAACCATGCAGTAAACAGATGGGCTATCATCCAGACTTTATTATTCCATTTATAGAGGACAGGCAGAGTAGGTTTAACATAATTCTTAAGGGCCATAGGATTTTCTGAATGGTAAATGAACATTGACTTTGATTTAATGCCACCAGCTTTATTAGCCGCTAGCAAGAGAATCAGCCTTTCCTTGGAAGCTTGGAAGTCAGACATTGACTTCTTTCTATCTATGAAAGTTCTAAACAGTATCTTCTTTCAGTGCAAGACTATTTTGCCTTCGCTGGTAACTTGTTGTGTAGTGTAGCCACTTCATCAATGATCCTGACTAGATCTTCTGGATTACTTGCTGGAGCTTCTGCAGCAGCTCTTGCTGCTTCACCTTGCACTTTTTTGTTTTGAAGACAGGTTATTTTCTTAAACTTTGTGAACCAAACTTTGCTAGATTTAAACTTTTGTTATATTTTGCAGTTTCCTTATCTTCCTCAGTCTTCATAGAATTTAAGAGATATAGAGTGGTCTGGATTAGTCTTTGGTATAAGAAAAGGTTGTGGTTGGTCTGATCTTCTATCAGACCAATAAAACTTTCTCCATATCAGCCCTAAGGCTATTTCACCTCCTAGTGTTCACGTGTTTACTGAAGTAGCTGTTTTAATTTCCTTCAAGAACTTTTCTTTGTCATTTATAACATGGCTAACTGACACAAGAGGACTAGTTTCTGGCCTATCTCAGCTCTTGACATGCTTTCCTCACTAAGATTAATCATTTCTATCTTTTGATTTAAAGAGGGAGTTATACAACTCTTCCTTTCACTTGAACATTAACAGGCCATTGTAGGGTTATTAATTGGACTAATGTCAATATTGCTGAGTCTCAGGGAATAGGGAGGCCCAAGGAGAGAGAGAGAGAGAGAGATGAGGGAGTGGCCAGTTAGTGGAGCAGTCGGCACATAAACATTTACCAAGTAAGTTTCCCCTCTTATATGGGTGTGCAAAAGTGGCATTCTAAAACAACTACAATAATAACATTAAAGTTCACCAATCACAGATTACCATAACAGATTAAGAATCATAACAATTGTGTAATATTGTGAGAATTACCACAATGTGACACACAGACATATTGTGACACATGCTATGGAAAAATGGAACCGATAGACTTGAGTAATGTAGGGTTGCCACAAATCTTCAATTTGTAAAAAATGCAACACCTGCCAAGCACCACAAAATGAAGCACAATCAAATGAGGTATGATTGGACAGTATAATTCTCTTTCAAACCCTTCTAGACCTTATCCAAAGTGGAACCATTTGGATCACTAAAGTTCCATCTCTAGCTCCTCTTTACTAATTTTCATATGATTATTCTCTAACCACAAGAGCACCTCATAATTAGGGCTTCTGGGAGTGGATATTATATTGCCTGCTTGGTCAAACTTCCACTGTGTTTTTGATTAGCTTTACTTTTGTGATCATAAGTGTATAATCATTTTACAGATTCCCCTTTTTATTTTAGCTATTTTTCTCTAAGGTCTTGTGATCTCTAAAGGTTTCCAGAATGTACTAAATTCACATATACATAAGTCCTCACAATGTTGTCAATAGATTCTTGGACACGATGACTTTAAGTAAAATGACATATAAAAGAAACACATTTTTTTCTCATCAACGTCATAATGAAATGACTTTATTTAAGTACTTGCTATGTATTGCTTAACGTTGCAGTTTCGAAGAACCTATCAACAACATTAAGTGATGACCTCCTGTGCTCTAAGACTTCTTAATGGGTTATCATATTATTTTCTCTCTTCATTTCTAAAGCACTCCCATATAATCTCCTGTATTGTGCAAGTGTTTTTTCAAGTATGCTACAATCACTTAAGATGAAGTAAACTAATGTTATAAATATTTAGTACACAAAGGTCTTCATTGTTTAGCACTGACGTTTTAATTCAAAGAAATGATGGTGCATTAGTTCAAATGCAAAAGCTTGATTATCAAAAAAGTGTCATATTTAACTTTAAAAAATATATGCTATTCCAAATGCCTCTAAAGAATGAATCCTTTCCCCTAAATCATCGTGTCATTATTTTCCAGACAACCTGGCCTGAGGTAATTAGTTTTGCTACTTTTTGTGAAATCCGTTGAGAACAGGTCAGTGGATAATAAATGCGAATCAGAAAATCTTCAGCACATTCATTTTTAAACAATACTCCACAATGACTAGTTGTTTCTGATTTGGTCCCCACTGGACAAAAGTAGCACAGAGATTCAGGCTGCCTGATACCAGCTTGCCACCACTGAATGATGTGAATCAGGTTTTGACATGTTGTTTTAATATTTTGGCTTTTATTCTACTTAAGCACACAGAGACACTTCCTCTTCATTAATTTAATTTAAGTCTTTTAAAAGGAGAACAGATTGAAATCAAGTAATTTGAGAAATTTATTACAAACATAACTCTCTGCAATTATTCAGGAGACTTGACTGCTACATATGGAAATTGAAATGTATGGAAAATGATGTTAAATGAGTAAATGAAAGGTTGAAGTGTTAGATGGCCAATTTGTACCTTAAAATAATTCTAATTTTATTTTTTCAGCTCCTGTGAGAGGAAGGAGTGGTAAAGACTATTTTTAAAAGACTCAATAGTGATCTGGTTATTTTCTCAAAATTATATTCAGGATTTCTTAAGAATCTTCCATGCAAAGCTAATGTGACAAATTTTATCTTACAAATACTGATGAGTGGATTCAGTAATTTTGATATAGTTGATCAGTCAATACAGCTAGGTAACTAGAAAGTAACATTTATATTTTGAGTTTATTTAATGTAAAAGTTATTTAAAAATAAATAAGTAGTATATAAACATATGTAAGTAATATAAATGATAAGTAATAGAATTCTGAGTCTAGGAAGTCATAAGAAACACATTAAACACTCTCATTTACTACAACTCTGTGCTTAGTTTTTAGAATTTTGTTTTGGTAATGCATTTTTTTTGTTTGTTTTCCAAAACAGTGTTCATCATTCTCTTTCTTGCCTCCATTCTAACTCAGGAACATGTCAGTGGAAGGAAATATTTCATGATCTAAGAAAAGGGAGTTAGCAAGGGAGGGAGGACTAGTCCAGGACTTCAAGTTGAACCTGATGAAGGGAGTTTGGTGTTTATTCCAAATTACTTAATCCAGGAAGTCTACTTGGTATGTTGACCTGCCTAAAAGTGCTGCCAGGCTAATTTCTATGCTTAGAAAGTTATTACCCTCTTTCTCCACATCCTCTCCAACACCTGTTGTTTCCTGACTTCTTAATGATTGCCATTCTAACTGGTGTGAGATGGTATCTCAACACTGTTGGTGGGATTGCTAAACATAGTTCAACATTATGGAAAACGAGTATGGCAATTCTCAAGGATCTTAGCAACTAGGATGTACCATAATGACGCCAGCGCATCCCACTACTGGGGGTTATATACCCAAAGGATTATAATTTATTCTAACACAAAGACACTGTACACGTCGATGTTTATCTGCCGGGCCTATTCACAATAGCAAAGACTTGCGGAATAACAAATGCTCCATCTGTGACGACTGGCGCTTAGAAAATGTGGCACTACTATATACCATGGAATATCTACTGCAGCATAAAAAAGGGATGAGGTTGCGTCCTTTGTAGCGGAATGCGATGAGGCCTGGAAACCATCATTCTTAGCAAACTATCACAAGAACAGATAAACCCAAACACCGCATGTCTTCACTCGATAGGTGGGACTGAACAATGAGATCACTTGGACTCAGGGAAGGGGAACATCCGCCTGGGGGCCGGGCCTATCATGGGAGGGGGAGGGCGGCGAGTGGAGGGGAGGCGATTGCCATTGGGAGTTATACTATGATATAAATGATGAATTGGATGGGTGCTGACGAGTTATGGGTGCAGCACACCAACATTGGCATAAGTATACATATGTAACAAACCTGCACGTTATGGCACATGGTACCCTAGACTTAAAGTATAATAAAAAAAATAAATAAATAAAATAAAAAAATTAAAATAAAATAAAATAAAATAAAGAAAATTTAAAAAAAAAAAAAAAAAAAAAAAAGAAGTTATTTACCCTCAGTAGACACAGAACAAGAACAGGAATGGTAGACGGTAGGTGATAATAATAACATCTTGGGTTCCAGTTTCTCCTTAAAGGTGGATTAGTTGGCCAATTGGACAATACAGAAGAGAACAAAGGGCATAAGCCTGTTCCTAGTCAGTACAGAAACTCTGGTGTACATAAGAATCAGTTAAGGTGTTTATTAAAACTAGCTCCCCATCATGCCACTTTTAGGAATTATAATTTAGCAGATGTATTATAAAACCCAGGGAGCTGCATTTAAAAAATAATTTTAGAGCAGTTTTGGATTAATGAAAATTTTACAACAGTTTTAAAATAATGGAAAACTTATAAAGTTAGTACAGTGAGTTTCCACATGTTTCAGAGCCGTGGAATTACGTTTGCAAGAAATAAATATGACTGTGACGCATATCTTTTGAACTCTCACAATAAGAATATTAGGTTCTTCTATCGAGGAAGTAGAGTTTGAGAATGTCTGGGTTTCAGGAACATCTTAGTTTTTTTGTATAAATCATAACCTGGGCTCTTAGGACAAAAGTTAATGGGGGTAGCAGGCGATAGAGGTAGGAATTAAAAAGAAGTTGACAGTCATTGCCTATGAAATGCTAGAACTGGTGATATGACTAAATTCTATAAGATTGAGAAACTGAGGCAGCTGATATATTTCCCACTTCAGACAGGAACAGTTCTGGTTTGAGCCTGAAGGTGAGAGATTTCTGTAGATCCAAGTAAAAGCTATAGGAGAAGCCAAAGGGGTAAGAATTTTATAAAATATATATTAAACTAGTTACTATATAGGTCTTACTAGAAAACATCTGCTATAGAATTCTCTGATATAATGATATTACTTGCTCATAAAGTCTTATAATTAGTCAGGAAGATTATACTTTAATAAAATTACGTGAAATCTTTAAAGTGCAAATTATATTGTTTTCAATGTACAGACAGCCCATTGACTTATGATGGTTTTACTAAAAATTGTTTGACTTTATGATGCTACAAAAGCTATACACATTCAGTCAAAACCATGCTTTGATTATCTGTATGACCATTCTGTTTTTCATTTTCAGTACAGTAGTCAATAAATTACATGAGATATTAAAAACTTTATTTAAAATAGACTTTATCTTACATGATTGTATTCAATGTAAACTAATATAAGAGTTCTGAGTACATTTAAGGGAGGATAGGCTAGGCTATAATTGATGTTCAGTAGGTTAGCTATATTAACTGCATTTTTGACTTGGTGTTTTCAAACTGCTGTGAATTTATTGGGACATAACCTCACCATAAGTTGAGGAGCATCTGTGCTATTTGTGTATCATTTTGAATGCTTTGTTTCGGACTACAGGTAAAATAATCCTTTAAAATGTGGGTGTTGAGTCTGGGCGCAGTAGCTTGTGCCTGTAATCCCAGCACATTGGGAGGCTGAGGTGGGTGGATCATTTGAGGTCGGGAGTTCAGGACCAGTCTGGCTAAAATGGCAAAGCCCTGTCTCTACTAAAAATAAAAAAAATAGCCGGGCATGGTGATGAGTGCTTTAATCGCAGCTACTTGGGAGGCTGAGGTATGCAAATTGCTTGAACCTGGGACGTGGAGGTTGCAGTGAACCAATTTCACACCACTGCACTCCAGCCTGGGCGAAAGAAAACCTGTATCAAACAAAACAAAATAAAACAAAACAAAACCACAAACAACAACAACAACAACAAACCTGAAATGGGAGTTGGAGGGTCAAAATAATTCAAATAAGATCAAAGAAATGTCATTTAAAACATATATGCTTATAAACGTTTTTTAAAGAAATACTAAATATGTATCTCTGAACATATCCTAACATAATATTTAGAAAATAATGTCATAGCTTAATTTATGGACTAGTTTCACTCTTTAATGAATGTATCATGTAAATTAATATAAATTCATTGTAATGATAGAATTGATAGATATCTGACAGTCTATGACAGTTGAATTAATGTGTATGAAATGCCAATATTAATGATAAACATTAATAAATCCTGCATATAATTGAATTGACAATGATATAAAACAGTCTTCTGCTAGTATGCAAAATCCATTTAACTAGGCAGAAATATTATTTTCTTATGCCTCATAGGAACATAATTTCAAAGTAAAACACTTGGTACAAATTCTCAAAGAGATTACATTTTGTTAACTTTCTGTCTCTTTGATCTGTCTAATGTTGACAGTGGGGTGTTAAAGTCTCCCATTATTATTGTATGGGAGCCTAAGTCTCTTTGTAAGTCTCTAAGGACTTGCTTTATGAATCTGGGTGCTCCTGTATTGGGTGCATATATATTTAGGATAGTTAGCTCTTCCTGATGAATTGATCCCTTTACCATTATGTAATGGCTTTCTTTGTCTCTTTTGATCTTTGATGGTTTAAAGTCTGTTTTATCAGAGACTAGGATTACAACCCCTGCTTTTTTTTGCTTTCCATTTGCTTGGTAGATCTTCCCCCATCCATTTATTTTGAACTTATGTGTATCTCTGCATGTGAGATAGGTCTCCTGAATACAGAAAACTGATGGGTCTTGACTCTTTATCCAATTTGCCAGTCTGCGTCTTTTTTTTCTTTTTTGTTTTGAGAGAGAGTCTTGCTCTGTTGCCCAGGCTGGAGTGCAGTGGCCGGATCTCAGCTCACTGCAAGCTCCGCCTCCTGGGTTCATGACATTCTCCTGCCTCAGCCTCCTGAGTAGCTGGGACTACAGGTGCCGGCCACCTCCCCCGGCTAGTTTTTTGTATTTTTTTAGTAGAGACGGGGTTTCACCATGTTAGCCAGGATGGTCTCGATCTCCTGACCTCGTGATCCGCCCGTCTCAGCCTCGCAAAGTGCTGGGATTACAGGCTTGAGCCACCACGCCCGGCCCAGTCTGTGTCTTTTAATTGGACCATTTAGTCCACTTACATTTAAGGTTAATATTGTTATGTGTGAACTTGATCCTGTCATTATGATATTAGCTGGTTATTTTGCTCATTAGTTGATGCAGTTTCTTCCTAGCATCGATGGTCTTTACATTTTGGAAT
>NW_016810766.1:927136-961127 GCF_001698545.2 Rhinopithecus bieti | reverse complement strand
TTGTGGTGTTCTCTGTATTTCCTGAATTTGGATGTTGGCCTGCCTTACTAGGTTGGGGAAGTTCTCCTGGATGATATCCTGCAGAGTGTTTTCCAACTTGATTCCATTTTCCCCGTCACTTTCAGGCACACTAATCAGACATAGATTTGGTCTTTTCACATAATCCCATACTTCTTGGAGGTAACCATAATGAGACACCATCTCACACCAGTTAGAATGGCAATCATTAAAAAGTCAGGAAACAACAGGTGCTGGAAAGGATGTAGAGAAATAGGAACACTTTTACACTGTTGGTGGGACTGTAAACTAGTTCAACCATTGTGGAAAACAGTGTGGTGATTCCTCAAGGATCTAGAACTAGAAATACCTTTTGACTCAGCCCTCCCATTACTGGGGATATACCCAAAGGATTATAAGTCATGCTCCTATAAAGACACATGCACATGTTTGTTTATTGTGGCACTATTCACAATAGCAAAGACTTGTAATCAACCCAAATGTCCATCTGTGACAGACTGGATTAAGAAAATGTGGCACATATACACCATGGAATACTATGCAGCCATAAAAAAGGATGAATTTGTGTCCTTTTAGGGACATGGATGCAGCTGGAAACCATCATTCTCAACAAATTATCACAAGAACAGAAAACCAAATACCACATGTTCTCACTCATAGGTGGGAATTGAACAATGAGATCACTTGGACACAGAAAGGGGAGCATCACACACAGGGTCCTATTGTGGAGAGGGGGTAGCAGGGAGGGATAGCATTAGGAGATATACCTAACGTAAATGATGAGTTAATGGGTGCAGCACACCAACATGACATATGTATACATATGTAACAAACCTGCACGTTGTGCACATGTACCCTAGAACTTAAAGTATAATAAAAAAAAAAAAAGAGAGATTACATTTATGCTGCCTAAGCTTACCCTCATAAGAGCTAATATTCTTTAGCAAATTTTTTTTTAAAGTTACAGCTTTGGTGTTAATAGCTTATACTTATAAAGTTATTATTTATGAAAACAGAGTATTCATAAAGTACAAAATATGTAATACCTACTTGTTCCTGACTGCCTTTTTTAGTAATAGAATACTAATAATGCATAATGCCCACAAAGTCTACGTATCAGTCAGAGCCTACATTCTGTATTTGTTTTTCAGATGTTCCAAAGCAAAAGTACTTTGTATTATCACATTGTTCTACTATTTTTTTGTGATAAATGAAAAGAGGATGATGTTGAAAATAAGATATATCTGCCATTCTTTTAATCCTTTAGTGAATTGTATAGTATCAAAAGAAGGTCATATAGTTGAAATGTTATTTGACTCAGAATAGCTGCATCTTGTCTATGGATGGAAGGAGAAGTTAACTTGATAGGTTTTATGAAAATTTAAAGAAATGTATGGTAACAGTCAGCCCCCTACCTTATTATTCAAAGATCATTGTGTCCAAAAAGACCAAATTATAACTAGAAGCCAACACTGTGCCCAAATTTTGATCATCATTATTTTTAGATTCTGTTACATTTTGGGTTCCAGCCACTACCAAAATACACATTCACTTGAAATGAGTCAGGCCATTGCTTTTGGCTCAGGATTGACTTTGTATGACCTTAACTGTTTTTCCCCCAGCATTCCACAGCTCTCTTTCATGGCTTAAAGTAACTATTATAAAAATATTTGGGAAAATCATACGGTGTTGTTAGATGCAATAGGAAATAATGTTATGCATATACAAATGTGAGACAAATATGCATACAGACAAGAGGTTTAGCTTCATCAAAAATCTATTGGAAAAAAAATAAATCTTATGCCCTAAGATTATCTTCTCCATTAGACTCTAAATAATATATTTTTTCAGATGTGAAGTGACTGTATATAACTTTTATCAGCATTAGTTGATCATTTAGTTTCAGACTGAAAAAATATACATCGAATACCAAATAATACATGACAGTTGTCTCTGCTAGTTTTACAGAACCTTTGCATTTATCTTCTCCAAATCATACAATGCTGCTGTTACTATGTCTTGTTTCTAATGGGAAAATGAAAGTAAGTAAAAAGAAGTGAGTCACTATTCACTGCATAGACACACACTGAATCATTAAGAATCTGGCTGGTACCAGGTCCTCTCACTTCAGGCTTAATTATCTTTTCATAGCAGCAGAGAAGGAGAGTCAGATGCTCATGTGAGATCAAGGGATGGAGCAGGAGGAGAGCGAGGACTGGACTTGGAACTACATGGAGACCAGGAAAGAGGGAATAAGACCACCTTGCCATTCTAGATCTCCTTTCCTAAGAAAGACATAGTAAGTCAGGAGTGGATGAATTTTGTGATCCTGCATTCTAAACATCTCCTCTGACAGTGACTTGGGCAGGATAGTGACTGGAATGGAGGGTTCTTCCATGGGGACTTTGGTATAAGTCTAATTGGAAAAACAGAGTGAGTTGATCTCAGACATAAATGCATCCTTAACACGTCTGAACCATAAGTAATCCTGCATATTACTCGGATATTTGTTTTTGGCTAACAGCAACAGGTGCCAATAAGTCAGATTTTATTGTTTTAATGACTTTATGTTGGAAGATTCCATATAATATAGTAATAGTCATTAGTAAGTCAGAGACCAAGTGAACTGTGTAAAAATTTTTTTCACGGTCCACCTCTTCATTGGAACTGATTTTTTTCTTCTTTTTAGGGGGTTAAAGCTCGAATACTTAACTTTTAGAATATTTAGCTTATTTCCTAATTTTAAGAATATCTCATTGTTATTGAATCATAAAACTCTCAGTGAGTTTGAAATGAAATACTTTTTTTTCTCTGCATTGCTTTTTGTTGATTCGGATATGACAAATTATTGGGATTGTATTTTGGAAAATGACCTTAAAATTACTTTTTTTTTCTTACAATCTCTGACAAGCTTTCATTAAACTAGCTGAACATCTCCAATAATGAGACATTTACCATTTACAAGGGCTAGTATAAATTGCCAGTTAACAGCAGACTCTGAAGTCAGACTTTTTAAAATTTAAATCCCCATTCTGTCCCTGACTGTCTCATTAGATTATTGTGATGATTTGATTAGTTAACATACCAAAATTATTCATAATAGGTGACACATGGTAAATGCCATGTAATAATTATTTTACATCACAAGGCCACTCATTTCATTTCTGAATTGATGCACTTTTAAATAGCTACAATCTATTTTTAATTTAGGACATGCTTTGGCAAACTTTTCTTGTGAAGGGACAAGTAGTAAATATTTTCAGCCTTGTAAACTATAGGGATTCTGTTGCAATTGCTTGACACTACTGTGAAAGAACAAAAGCAGTGTGGCTTTTGTTTCAATAAAATGTGTTTACAAAAACAGATGATCCATCAGGTTTGGCCCATAGGCTGTATTTGGCTGACCTCTGATTTATAACATTATTTCCATTCTCCTTTTTTTTTTTTTTTTTTTAGATGGAGTCTTGGTCTGTCACCCAGGCTGGAGTGCAATGGCGCCATCTCGGCTCACTGAAACCTCCACCTCCCAGTTCAAGTGATTCTCCTGCCTCAGTTTCCTAAGTAGCTGTGATTAAAGAGGCCCACCACCACATCTGGCTAATTTTTATATTTTTAGTAGAGACAGGGTTTCACCATGTTGGTCAGTCTGGTCTTGAACTCCTGACCTCAAGCAATCCACCTGCCTCGGCCTCCCAAAGTGGTGGGATTACAAGCATGAGCCACTGCACCTGGTCCAATTCTTTTATAAATAGTTCCTTGAGACTAGAAGTGTGCCTTAAGCCCAAGTTGAAACAAACAGCCCCTGCAGAAGGAAATGCTGAATTCCATACTCCCTCGACAACTGATCCATTTGGACTACCAACTGAATGATGACTGCTTGCCTGCTTGCTCAGTTGCAGAGACATGGTATTCACAAGGTTGCTATTAATTATAGTAAAAACTTGAAAAGGAATCTCAAGGTCTAATTCGTGACCCAAATGTTAGTATCCAAATACTATATTGAAAAAAATTCAGATAGCTTTTAAATGAAGACATTACACCTGCTGTATTATATTTTCATTTTGAACAGCAAAATATACATAGTTTTACAAAGTACAAAAACCTTGTCTTCAAGTGCATTTGGACTCAGTAATATAGATTCATAGCAATTTAATTAAGAACGTAATATTTTATGTAAACAGGTTTAAAATAGAACATACAATGACTTGGAATTTAAATGAAGAATGTAAAATATTTATATGAGTTTTAAAAAGATCAATACCAATTAGACATTTTATTTCAAAATTATATGTAAAGAATCAGAAAAGAAAAGTTAATAATTCTAATAGCATTCTATTAAGAATAACTATATCAAAATCTGAAGACAATTGGTTCTACATACACGAAAATAATATTGAGCAACTTCTAGCTTTAAAAAGTACACGTTGAAAATTCTTTCTATAGCTCACACAGTTATAAATTTAAATAAGACTACTAGATCTTTCTATATATATATATGTATGAAGATATTTTATACCTTAAATAGAAAAGATAGCAAGAGGTAATGCAATTATAGTCATTTTTCTAAGTGTAAACTGATTGGTTATAATACTTAATGCAAGTTATTTATAGAATATAGTAATACATATTTTACTGTCCTTGTCCTTTTGTGTGAAGTGTACAGGGCTTTTGTATTAATATTGGGGTACCCATCTGTAAGGATGAGAATATTTGTGGGAAAGAGGCAAGAGGAGATTGGAACTTGTGACAGAGGTAATATAGAGTGAAATAGGCATATTAGTATTATTTAGCTTCTGACATTCAAAAAAACAATTATGCAATTGTATACATTTTCGATCCAGATATTGTTCTAAGAAAGGATCTCTCAAATTTCTTTTTTCTCCACTTAGTATCTCAATTATCACCTAGCTGATAGTATTAAGTGCACAAAGTACATAGTGCAGGAGAACGCTCTAGTACCCTCTTAAATTTTAGCTGAGATGGAAAAAGGGGATGTTTTAGGACATTCAACGAGGGCACAATTCTTCATTGTCTCCAAGGAATGTTATGAAAGTGAAAGAAGAGAGAAGAGATTAGATAATCAGGCAGATTTCGAATTTCTACCTTTCTACTCTGGATTGAGAGGAACAAAGTATGATTGGGGAAATGAGGAGAGGAGTAAACGCCTACAGCGGTCTAGCATTCTCCTCCAGCTTCTCCTTGAAATTATGAAAATAATCCACATTTCAAGCTTCTCTATGTTAATCTAGGTGACAATCCAGATGAGATTACACCAAGGTAGAGTTTTAGCATTAACTCTCCTGAGCCAAAATAAGTGCTTGTTAGTGACATTGAGTTCTGGGGTAAGAGCCATTAGGCTTGTGGCGGTGTCATGTGGACAGACTGGGGTGACCCTGCAGTGGAGGTTGGGGGACCTATGGGCCACTGAGGTGGATAGAGAAAAACAGTTACAGATTTTGATATATGAAACCAGTTAATTCAGTTCTGGAGGAGAACATCAAGTCTGGAAGGGAGCATTTACTGAATAAAAAGTAAATACATAAAATTAAGAGACTACAAATATATCGTTTTTAGATTTCCACATTAGAAAATGGCAGAAAAAGCAATGGTGAGTGGACAAGTGATATTGTCAAGCAAACCAACTGATGCAAGCAGCAAGTCACCAAAGTCCAGGATAAAGTCTCCCTTATTCTAAATCATAAGGATGCATAGCCCCGTGTCTGTCATCCTGGGCTCCCTGTCTCAGTCCCATAATGCTGCTATAACAAAATGCCTTAGACTAGGTAATTTCTAAACCATAGAAATTTATTTCTTAGAGGCTGGGAAGGCCAAGATATAAGCACTTGAAGGTTTGGTATGTGGTGAGGACCCAATCTCTTCTTCCAAGATGTGCCTTGTTTTTGCAGCCTCACATGGCAGAAGGGAAAAAAGGGGTGAATAGCTCTCTTGCACCTGTTTTATATGGGAATTAATATCACTAATGAGGTGTAATAATAACATTGAGTGACAACTTGATTGGATTGAAGGATACAAAGTATTGTTCCTGGGTGTGTGTATGAGGGTGTTGTCAAAGGAGATTAACATTTGAGTCAGTGGACTCAGAAAGACAGATCAACTGTCAATTTGGGCAGGCACAATCTAATCAGCTGTCGGTGTGGCCAGAATAAAAGCAGGCAGAAGAACATGGAAAGACTAGGCTGGTTTAGTCTGCTGGGCTACATCTCTGTCCCATGCTGGATGCTTCCTGCCCTCAGACATTGGACTCCAGGTTCTTCAACTTTGGGACTCAGACAGGCATTCTTTCTTCCCAGCTTGCAGATGGCCTATTGTGGGACCTCATCTTGTGACCGTGTGAATCAATACTCCTTAATAAACTATCCTTTATATATACATCTACCCTATTAGTTCTGTCCCTCTATAGAACCCTGACTAATACATGAGGGTACATGACTTAATCACCTTCTAAAAGCCCTACTTCTTAATAATATCACTTTGGTGAATACATTTCAACATACGAATTTTGCCGAGACATATTCAGACTCTCAGAGGCCATTGAAAGAAGAAGAAAACAGAAGTAAGGGTGAATTGTAAAGGGTATCAATACCCTTTCATTTAAGAAGGAATGAGTGCTACTTGAAGGAACTTTTAAAATTATCACATGGATTTAACTTTAAGCCAAATTAAACATTCAGGTGAGTTTTTCCACCTTAGTACTAGACACATGCTTTGATGAATGCCCAGGCGCATGGTAAACAAATAAAGAAATTATGCACAGCTGAATGGTAATGAAGCTATATTTTGTGACCTTGCTTCCAGGTCACAATTGTAATTTATAAAAGTCTCCTTGATTTAATTTCTTCATGTAGACACCTAAGTTATGTTTATACACTACAAATAGTAAAGCATAAACTTTTTAAATTATAGTAACCAAAGGTATGGAAAGAACATGAAACATAGTTAACAAATATATTCGTAAGAGTCACATTACCTTATTGCTTAAAAATTTCTGTGTGCCAATTGTTATCTATTGTAACTAATTATTTATTTACAATGCCTATTAAGTATTTCATAAGTGCTCTGCTCTGTCATGGATTCTAAAAGATTCAATAATAAGTCCTCACTCTTGGAGAACTTTTTATTTAAAGCAAAATTTAAGTCCTCATAAAATTAGAAGTACCCCTCCTGAATATATCTGTATTACTTACATCAGGAGTTTCAATTACTTGGATATTAACTCTAAGAAATATTAATAGATAATATAAAATATTGTTCAAATAATTGTTTTAGAAACTCAAGGGAAATATTACCGTAGATTGACTTTAGAAATTCATGGGTTATTTGCACATACAAATCTTGAAAAAGTTAGATTGAGGAAGATATGAGGGAAAGCAAGAATGGAGAGTGGCATAAGTGTAGCATGGAAATTGGCTGAAAGTAAAATCTGTGTTTGGAATGAATAAGCAAGCACAAAGAAAGTAGGAATATTCAGAAGTTATTTAATATGAACAATTATATTATTGAATAATTTCATTTACTTGTATGTCACTTGTCTCAGAGTTAGTAAAATAGAAGATATGTTATGGACTGAATGTTTGTGTCCCTCCCACCCCACAAATTCATGTGTTGAAATCCTTACACCCAATATGTTGGTATTAGGAGGTGAGGCCTTTAGGAGGTAATTAGGTCATAAGGGTAAATCCTTCAGGAATGGAATTAATTCCCTAATAAGAAGGTCCAGAGAGCTCTTTAGTTCTTTTTCTACAATCTTCTATTTGGGGGTATAAAGAGAAGTCTGCTGTCTCCAACCTGGAAGAGGATATTCACCAGAACCTAAGCATGCACCCTGAACACGGACTTCCAGCTTCCAGAATTTTGAAAAATGAATGTTTGCTGTTCAAACCACGTACTTTATGGAAATTGTTATAGCAATCCAAACTTACTAAGAGATCTTTACTTGAACTCAGATGTTTTAGTTTCCTGACTTAAGCACTTTGCAAAGCTGAAAGACTAACACAATGTCAAATGAAAGTGGGCGTTGAATGTCAGATTGAAGGGGTTAGACTTAATAAAATAAGAAATGTGGTAACATAAACAGATCGCATATCAGTAACTTCTGCTGGAGTTTATATTTGGAAGGCATGATGAAAAAAGAAAATATAAGTAATACAGCATCAACATAAATGTTAAAGCTACCAAACATATGTGAAAATAATATACGCATTTTAAAAGTGTTATTTGAATTGTTTTCTAAAATTCAAAATGGATGTTACTTTCCAAAGTCTTAAATGTGCAATTAAAATTAACAGTTCTATAAGAAGAAAGAAGAGGAACTCAGGATGGCCATGGCTGTGTATTTAGGATTATTTGTCTGTCCACTCCAAGAGTATGGATTAATGATGGTTTAATTTCAGCATACTCAGGGACCAAGGGCCCAGTATTTGGTAAGTTAAGAATTTAGGAGAATTTTTCAGGTGCCATTATATTAAGAATAATGCATGTGATTCAAGACAGAATAGGAAGAGTTGGCATAATGAACAGAACCACCCACTTAACTAAATGAAGGATGGCCCTAGAATTGCAGCGTATGTGTTAATTATAATGCTAATCAAGTTTATCCCAATCATCTATGATGGAGAAGATTAAGCACTATAATAGTTAACCTTTGGTTGGAGGACAGTAGTGAAATCCAAAAACCAGAGATCAGTTTAAGATTATTATCTAAAAAGAACACCAAGACTCACATTCCCCTTCATAACCCATAGCTGAGATTTATTAGCGCAGATCACTAACCAATTCCCTGGGGAGAAAAACGAATTAGGGTTAGAGATCAAAGGCACACTTGCAGAAATCAATGACAGTGATTTTCAACAGCATAGTATAGAGGTATAGGTATTTGGTGGGTATACTGGAGAAGTCAAATCTTTGGGCCACTGTTGTTGAGGTAGTATACATAGTAACTTGAGGGTAAGGAGGAAATTCAGCCATCCAACCAATGTCGATTTGAAGGGCATTGAGCAAATATGGAATTATGTGACTATTTTTTCTTTTGGAATGCCCAAATCCTTTAGTGGAGGGGAGGAGAATATTTAATTGAAAAAATAAACAACTGACAGAATTTTTACAAACCGTGGAGGAAGTTTTTCCCCATAATTTTATGCCTGGCATAACTATTTCAGATAACTTTCTAGAAAAATAGAATTTTGAGAGAGACTAAAGTATTTAGGATGTGGTATAAAACACTTTGCAGCACACAATACATTTCCACACTGTTGGGGAGCACTGAATGTCATGCCATAGGGAGAGAGGCTTTAGAAAACAGTATCTTTAGAACCTCTAGAAAATAAATAAAATGACACAAAACTAAAGTGCCTGAGTGGTTTGACACTAACAGATTAATAAAACTGGCAGAGATTGCCCTGTGCTTTCAAAATGTTATATGTAAATTTAATAAATAGTTCATGGAAAATAACATTCCCATGAAAAATAATATTCCCAACTGGACTTAGTAATGTCTTCTCATGAAAGATTCCTCACAAGACTAGACAAGCACTGAATTTCCCAGATTTGAGAATCAGCCTGGATTATGGCAAAAAGGCAATCATTTAAAAGGCGTTTGTTTATTGATCAAATACATATAATATTTGATAGGTATATTTCTGGATGTTACTGGTGATGGTATAATATAAGAAAATCCCAGTATGCTCATATTTTCTTAGGCTTATAGTTCTATTTGCAACATTTGCACTTTTATGTTTTATTAAAGTTTACTCACATTTGAGGCAGTATAATGTATGTCAAATCTTTTGTGAAAATACATAGCTAACTTGAATATACGCTTAGGCAGAATTAGTCTAATGGAGAAAGAATAAAGGAATATGCAGTTAGATGACAAAAGAAGTGTGAAACGAAATTATGAATAAATTATGAAAAGAAATTGTGAATTTTGGAAGAAATTATGAATATCAAATATGTTTAAATCTACCAGACACTTATATTCACAAAATGATCTCAGCATTGCTTTAATCATTTGGCATCAATATTAACAGTTCTATAATATTTGATCACTGCCATTTTTCCATTTCTTCTACTAATAACTTAGAAATAAATGTTAATTAAATGTACATCATTCAGCACATACCATTTTATTTTCTTATTCTTCATCAATTAAGTTTGAATCCTGAGACCTTGCTGCAATTCAATAGTATTATTTTAAGACATCTTTAAATTTTAATGTACACAATCATATCATTTATGAAGAAAGACAGTGCTACTTTTTATTTTTCAGTTTTCATGACTTACATTTCTTCTTCTTGCCCTCCAATACAAGGTTGAGTAAAAGTGATACAAACGGACATTCTTGCCTAGTTAAATGAGCTTACATTCCTTGAACAAATATAATTTGATTAAAATTGATTTTCTTACTTTAAAAGATATTGCTGGATTTAGTTGCTAAAAACTCATTTACAATTTTAACATTCATGAGAAAGATTGGCATATAATATTTTTTCTTGTAATATCACGTTGTTTGAGATCGCTGTTATGTTGGCTTTTTGAAATAAGCTGGAAAATAGAGTCTCTTTTTCTTATTGTCAGGCAGTGTAATTGATTCTTACTTCCCTATTTTCTGAGTTTAGGTTATTATAAATGTAAGGGATTTACTGTGAAGCCCTCTGGTCATGGTGTTTCCTTGTTTGAAAAGAATTGAATTATTAAATTCATTAATAAATAAAGGTCTAATATAGTTTAAAAATTTTCTTCCTTTGTTAGTTTTGGGTAATTTCTTGTATTTTTTAAAGAAATTTTTCTTTTCATTTAAATTTTCAACTTATTGGCAGAAATTTTACTTAGAATGATCTCATTAAATTTAGTGTCTTCTAGAATCTTTGGTGCTATCCTTTTACATTCATAACACAACATATATTTTTCTTTTTTTCTCTTGGTCCTTCTTAGTAGGGTCTTTATAATTTTATTGTTTCCTAACTTTAGGCATTTTTTTCTATTAGATATTTCTTACCTTATTGCTTTATGCTTTTAACTATTTTCTAGTGTACATTTTAAAGGTACAAGTTTCTTTTAATCACAGCTTTAGCCAGATCCCACAACTTTTGATTGTTCTGATATTTTTTAAGAAATTTCCACTGGAAGTTCTCTTTGATGAGTGGGTAAGAACTGTATTGTTTATTTCCCAAATATTTAGAGATTTTTGAGCTATCTTACTTTTTTCTTGCTTAATTTTATCGTGCTCTGCATGATCTTGAAGTTTGCTAACATTTGCTATTTGAACATGTAACATGCCAGTATATATAAATGTTCCAAAACACAAGAAAATGATTTTCATCCTGAAATTTTTGAGTAAAGCATTCATATAAGTCAATTAGGTGAAGTCACATAAACTTTTTCAAATAGTCTACATCTATGCCTTCTGTTTTCTCAGTTATTGAAAAGGATATATTAGCCCACACCAAGTTATATATTTACATATGTGTCCTTTTAGCTCTCTTAATTCTTAACTTATTTATGTTTAGAATATGATTTTAGATGTCAAAATTTGTCTATCTCCCTAGTGGATTGTCTCCTATATCATTAAGAAATTATTCCTTTTTATTGTTAGTAATGACCCTTGCTTTAAAGTCAATTTTCTTTCTATTAGTTGTTTATTTTGTATCTTTTTCCTTAGGCTTACAGTTTGCAAATTGTATTATAATTAAGAGATGTCTCTTAAAAGAATATAACAGGGCATTGTTTTAAAATCCAGCCTAAAAGTCTTCGTCTTTATTAGAGTGTTTTGTCCATTTACGTGTGTTTGGGTTTAAATCTATAATCTTATTGTTTCTTACTGATTGTGTCATTTGTTCCATACTCAATTTTCTCTCCTTTTTTGACCTTAGTTAGTTAATTAGGATTTTGTTAAATATTTTCCCCTTTATTACTATGTTATTTATACATTCTACAACTATTATTTTCAGAGTATCTTGCAGATTACAATATGCAATGTTAACTTACCTAAATTACTGTATTCAATAATGTATTAACTATATTCCAAATGATGATAAAACAGACCCATGCACCACAAAGTTGATTCACAGACAAACAGTATTGATATCACCTGGGTGCTTGCTAAACCTGCAGAATGCTCAGGCCTCACCCTAGACTTACTATATCAGATCCGGTAGTTTTATAAGAATTCCGGGTGTGTTTTATCTACGTTAAAATTGAATAGCATTACTTTGGACAATATTAACTATAATTATCCTCATTCCTGTCTTTTTCAGTTATTGTAGCTATATAATTTAATTCTAAAACATATTAAAACTCTACAAGTCGCTATTATTATTAATTTATTAGCAAATAGGCCTAACCATCTATTGACCACCATATTAGATTTAATCACATATTCAACCTTTTATTGCCCTCCCTCCCTTCCTTCCTTCCTTCCTTCCTTCCTTCCTTCCTTCCTTCCTTCCTTCCTTCCTTCCTTCTCTCTTTCCTTTTTTTCTCATGGTTAAATTTGCAATAATTTTCTTTGTTGAAGAACTCCTTCAATATATCCATTACTATGAATCAGTTGCTGTTTAACTCTCCAGCATTTTTGCTTTAAAACCATATTATCATTTTTAATTTTGAAAGATGTAGTCACTTGGTATACAATTCTAGTTTATGCTGCCCAGAGTACCTAGAATAATGCTTGTGCCACACGAACTACTCTACATGTTTGATGAATTAACAGTTTATTTAAAAAAATATAATTACTAAATTGACTTGTGTCTGACATGCAACTTAGCTGATGGGGTAATAGAATGTTTTCTTATCAGAAAAAAGCAAAATTTAGCAGAACATAATAAAGCCATAAATTCTACTCTTCTACTTCTTTATGCTTGTGAAAATAATCCATGTAAACTCTTGTATATATTGACTACAAGAATTGAAAGGTCTGTAATTTCAAAGCTTTATTAAGGCAAATAAATACATAAAAGCATACTTTTGTACATGAAGCTTTCTGTTAAGGCTGCCTACAATACGACAACACTACATGTTTATATATTACAATACTATGTTTTTAAATACTACAATACTATGTGTTTAATTTGTGACAGGCTTACATTTGATTATAGTTGATCATGAATGGCCCTCAGCAAATGGGGGCGGAGGCATATACAAAAATTAGTTTCTTATCATATGTGCACATCTTAGTTGGAACAAAAAAGGACTGAACACTGTGTTTATATAAACATTGCTAAACACAGAATGCACTGAAGACAAACACTAAGCTCCTGTTGCAAATCTAACTGTATATTAAAGAGACTATCTAAAATTGATGATATTTAGGTATTTGTCTCAAACATGTGTCAGCCATATAATTTTAGTACCTTTCCTATCCACAATGACAGCTGTCAGTATTTAGCAAACAAACAAACAACTTAAAATCAGTTCTTTTTAAACTAACTGTTCTAATAGGTTTTGTTTTACATCTTTTATAATGGGAAGAAGAATAAATAAATAGTTCTCTTAGAAGGTAATTTTTATTAGTATTTGTAGTCTAAGTACAGTCTAAGTAAATATGCTCATTTATAGGCACTTAATGAGTGCCTATAAATGAGCATATGTAATTTATTTTTTTAATTATTGAACATTTATAATGCTATAGGTAGACATAATTTTGGAAAATTATTTAACATAAGCTTACGTAATTAACTGCTGCCAATTTAGATGCTAATCTGCTGTGAAAGATGTCAAAATATATTTTATATGTCATTCTAATGTTTGATTACTGCTACAATAAGGAAATTCTCATCCAACTTAAATTGTATATGATGTTGCTTAAAATCCTTTCATTTGGTGTGAAAAATATTTAAAGTTAATAAGATTATATCAACCAACACATTTATTTTTACCTACAATTTTACAGTTTTACCTGATGAAGAAGTGTTTTTTTCCAGAATCATGCACATCACTAGAGTTAGGAATAGGAATAGTGCTTAAATTATTTCTCCTAGTCATGAGCTGCTTAATACAACATTTTAAAAAATCTCAATGGAGCTACAAAAGATTTGGTCAGCTTTTATATATTGCACTTTTGAGTGACAGAAGATCTGACATTTTCTTCTTCATCAAGCAGCTATGTAGTACCAAAATGCAGAAGCTTAACTTTTCAGAATTATATAATTACAGAATGAGAAAGTGTTAAGTGAATAGATACTAGAAAAGACAAAATAAAACAGTAAGGAAGAGTATCATTAGACATAATTTTTTGGTTTTCTGCATGTTCAATGTTTATTTTCTAATGAGAGTTAGAAAATTATGTTAGGCCTTCTCAACTCATCATGAATTGACATCTTGTTTTCCTAATCAGTGATGTTTATATTTAATGATACCAACTGTCATTTTTTTGTGTACCAACTATATGACAGGAATATTTTATGTATTTCTTACCAAAAATAAGAAAATACAAACAATATTTTATTTCCAATTTGAGAAGTAAACTCAGCCTCAGAGAAATTGGAATATATCTCTTATCATTCAAGTAGGTAGCTATGAAAGCATGTTTCTTTGACTCTAAAACATTGAAATTTTGGCTACATTACTTTTTTCTATTGTATTGTATTATATCTTTGAGTATAAACTCTGTCAATTTGAATGAATTAGTATGGCCATGGTAATGTTACTGTAGAAGATCAGATAAAAATTAGACTCAAACATATTCTCTACATTGCAACTTGGAATTTCATAGCAATTATAAGAGAATCGGTTTATTCTTTGAGACTGTTTCAATCTTTCTGAAAATAATATAGCAGGCTTGCATTTTGTGTAGAATTTAAATAATAAAAAATTTGCTTCTAATTATAGGATGTTTAAGTAATGCTGATGCAAATGAAAATACAGTAGATTATCTTTTCATTCAATCTGGCAAAATTTTAGTAGAAAAAATAAAATGATTTAAAAGCCATTAGATAGCAACATATCTAAAAAAGATTTATATTTTATACTTATAGATGAATTATTTTATCATTGAAAGATTATGCTCTTTAGTTTCAATTAACTTATTTTTAGGTATCTGGTTTGGTTACAAAAGGTGAGGACACATTATCTGCCTTTATTATGGGTCATTCTGTGAGATAAATAAGTGTATTTTACTGAAATAATCAATTATCTGTATTTTCAATCTAATTGTATCTTATCATTTGCCACTGTAAATAATAATATGAAGGATGAAAGAATAAGAATGTGCAATTGAGTATGGCTTTATTGTCAGGATGGAGCTGTGGGGTGGGCTTTAAGTTGAGTTCAGTGGCTGTTTGATCTCCTGGATCAAGAGATCTAACCCCTCTGCTTCTTTGAAATGTGCAGAGGTATTAGTCTGCCTACCTGGACAAGGTCATTAGGGTGGGATCTGAGGCTGGGCAGAGAGACTAGCAATCTGGGCACTCAAGGTAAGTTGCACTTCCCATCAGACTTTTGAAGGTCATCACTCAGTTTTGCTGTGGACTATGAGGTTGGCTGATGTCTCTGACTCTGGGCTAAAGATGGCAGAAACACAGAGCCACAGAGCTACCACCAAGATCTGCATGCTTGTCACTATAACTTTTGCCTTCTTTTGTTTGTACATGGCTAGGAGGGGTGTTCTATCTATGCCATTTCTTCCAGTGTTCTCTGTGTGAGGTAAAATAGAGTGGGACTCCTGGCAAGAGTCTCAGAATGCTAGGGAAGCTGGATGACTTTCTCAATTCTTCTTTCCTCGTGCAGAAACTATGGGCCCAGGAAAATCCCCTCTATCTGACATTGTGCTGGCTTGGTGGGGATAGAGGCACAGTTGTAGTGAAACCATTCTTACCTTACTAATTCAGATTTCATTCAGTTCTGTGTACCATACGAGTATCTCGGGCTTGTTTCCAAATGTTGGGATTTTCAAAAGCGTGCTCTAATCTGTTGCTAGTTGCTAGTTGAACTTTCTGTAGAGGGGAGTGGAGGCTGAGACTTCCTCTTCTGCTCCCTTGCTGATATCACTTGGTTGATTGCAATTATTTAAAGGTCACCTGCATTTCCTTACCAAAAGGGCTTCTTCAGCATGGTCATTTACTTCATCAAAGTCACAAAGAGAATCTTTCTCACTCTAGTCTGCCAAGATAAAGTCTTATATAATGTAATGTAATTATGAGAAAGACATCACACAACCTTTGCCATATAAAGTTACCTATTGAGGCTGGGCTTGATATCTCACGCCTGTAATCCCAATACTTTGGTAGGCAAGGCGGTTGGATCACCTGAGGTCAGGAGTTCGAGACCAGCCTGGCCAATATGGCAAAACACCATCTCTACTAAAATACAAAAATGTTTAGTGGTGGCTGGAGCCTGTGATATCAGCTACTTGGACGGCTGAGGCAGGAGAATTACTTGAACCCAGGAGGGGGAGGTTGCAGTGAGCCGAGATTGAGACGTTGCACTCCACTCCAGCCTAGGTGACAGAGTGAGACACCGTCTCAAAAACCAAAGAAACAAATGAACAAAAAGTTGTCTATTGAAAACAATCATGAGAGTGAAATTCTTTGATATATAGCATAATATATTACAAGAATGACATCCCATCAACTGTGTCTTATTCTGTTAGTTCAAGTCACAGGTCTTATCCATAGGCAAGAGAAAAAGTTTAATATTTTAATAGCTATAATTTTGGATGTGCAAGTATGCAACCTGAGCTTCCTACAATTTAACTTAGCTTAGTTCTAGTTCCCCCAGTATCAGCTTATGATTGGAACATGTCTTGTTGACTTAAGGTGAATCAATTCTCAGTTGAATACTTACCCAGGCAAATACTTACCTAGTTCAGGAATCATTATTTTTCCCCTCATTTCTTTCTCTCAAGGGAATTTCAGTTTTCAAGCATAAGTTCACTTATTAAAGCAACATTTGGTAATGTAGCAGGTGAATTTTCCTGAGTGTATTCTGCTGGCCACTTCTCAAACGTAGATTGTCTTGTGCATGACAAGGGTATTGGGTATTGGTCTCTCCTGCATCTGATGCTGCTGTACAGATCCTACTATGATGTTAAGTTCATATGGATTAAGTTACATCCCATGAAAATATCCTCCTTTTTCAAACCTGAGAGTTTTTCCTCTCTTCTAACCCTTGCAGCCACTCACATATTCTTCTTGCTTGCAAGGCAGAACCCAGAGACTCTCACAAGGTAGGCAAGACTCTTTAAATTGCTCTTAGGACCATTAAGCTAAACAACTGTCCTTCATCAATTACTACTCTATTGCTACTCAATTACTACTCTGGTACCTAAAAATACTGATTAACTGCAAATGTTTCTTATAACCAGCTATGAAAAGAAATGCCATTTGAAAGAGAGAACATATCACTTCAGATAGCAAAACTAGGGCAAATGTGTGGTACCTCATCTACCTTCAAGTCTCTATGCTTCTACTGCACAGCTTGTTTTCTTATAGTTTATCACGCCATGCCTTTTGGGATACAGAGCTTTAATTCTAGCTTCCTCTCTACCTGGGAAGCTCTCCTATAAGACAGTTTCCCATTTATAAGTAAAACCTCAGCTCAAATGTCATGTCATCCAAAAGCCTTCCCTAAACACGTCCTCTCAGAAGTCTCCTGGTCACTATTATTTCACCCTATTTTCTTTTCATTAAATTACATATTTGATGTTTTCTTGATTATTTTGCCCTTCTACTCTGCATTGTGAAATTAGGAGCCTTGTCTGGTGTCCCATTTGGGTCCCAAATGCAGACCAAGGCCCAGAATATAATGAAAAAATAATTGCTTAATGAATAAATGACATAGTAAATAACACAGGTGGTTCTTGCCTCTTATTTAGTTGACACAATAACACGTGAAACACAAGCAACTTCTGAAGATATGTTGTTTGGACTGCTATTTAAGCAGTTTACAATATTTGGTAATATTATTATACTTTAATAATATATCAGGCATTTTAGATAACAAATGCAGCTAAATCTACTATACCAGATAGATTATGAAATTTCACTTTGAGTGACCTTATTAACCAGAAAATACAGAATTCAATCAAAATAGACCACTCTATTAAGCTTATATTAAATATAAACAAAAAACTTTTTTATGATTATGAAATCTTTATTGCAAATTTTAAAAATAGTCTTGCACCAGAAATTACTTTGTTTCAATATAGTAGAATATTAGTTTTAAGTACTATGGGAAATGATATTTCACTTCAATTAGAGAAAGTTCAGTGAACTAAGGCATCTATAAGGCTTAACAAGGAAAAATTAAGTATGGAAATCTAAAAAAATTAGAAAGATGCTGTATTATAAAAAGATATTACAATAAGAGTAAGTTAAATTATAGTTCTATTTGAAAAAGAGGTAACTGAACAAAAAGCTGCTATAGAAGGAAAGAGGAATAGACATTCTGAAAATGAAACAAGGAGAAAAAAACAGAATATAAACAGTTACATATAATTTAAGAGAGCACATTGAAGTAGAAAATCAAATATAGAATGAGTTTATTGTTTATTAATGGCTTTTAAGATTATAATAAAAAGCATTTACAAAGATATCATACCCAGGGGAAATCTAACAGAGCAATGGTCCAGAAAAGAAAAATATTAATGATGATTTTAAAATAGAACAGTATTATCTTGTTATTTGTCAATTTCTCATAAAATTATAGGTAACTGAGAAAGCCAGACCTGAAAATTTTGACAAAAAAGCAGATAAACAAATAGAAATTAGTCAGGGCATGGTGGCTTATGCCTATAATTGCAGCAATTTGGGAGGCTGAGACAAGAGGATCACTTGAGGCCAGGCATTCAAGATCAGTATGGACAACATAGTGAGATCCCCATCTCTACCAAATATTAAAACTATAAAAAAAATACTGAGTGTGGTGGAATGCATCTGTAGCCCTAGCTACTTGAGAGGCTGAGGTGGGAGAATTGTTTGACCCCAGGAGTTTGCGGTTACAGTGAGCTATGATTCTGCCTCTACATGCCAGCCTGGGTGACAGAGCGTAATCCTGTTTCAAAAGAGAAATCTAAAAGTAATTGGAAAATGTATGCAAATTAGCAGGACTTATTGGCCCTATTTTCTGATATTCAAAGGATTAGTTTGTGCATTTACCATTTTTGAAAAGTCCTCAAGACATTAGGCTGTATTGGCCTGTGTATGAAAATGTATTCAGTTTGAGTACTTTGTAGGGACATGGATGCAGCTGGAAACCATCATTCTCAGCAAACTATCGCAAGAACAGAAAACCAAACACCGCATGTTCTCACTCATAGGTGGGAACTGAACAATGAGATCACTTGGACTCGGGAAAGGGAACATCACACACCGGGGTCTATCACGGGGAGAGGGGAGGGGGGAGGGATTGCACTGGGAGTTATACCTGATGTAAATGACGAGTTGATGGGTGCTGATGAGTTGATGGGTGCACCACACCAACATGGCACAAGTATACGTATGTAACAAACCTGCACGTTATGCACATGTACCCTAGAACTTAAAGTATAATTAAAAAAAAAAAAAAGAAAATGTATTCAGTATTGAAAGTCACCTGAACATTGATAAACAGCCACAGTGAATCTATTTAGAAAGAAAAGTCTAACTGGGAGTGAGAGATTTGATGTCATATTGCCATATTTGAAATCTTTAACAGTTTGTAAAGAGCTATTCAAATGGCCTTCATAAATGACAGTAAATAAGATGGCACTGAAAAAAACTAGTGGAATTATAAATATTGCAAAAGATTTTAAACTGTCAACTTAATTTCTTATATTTTGACATGGTCCAAGTGGTGAAAAATCTAAAATCTTCAGAGAGATTTCCGAATCTTCAGTTTGACTTTAACTAAACTGAAGAAGATCTAACATGTCCTCATATTTTAAGTCTCATCTCCACCGGAAGGTGAAAGAGAGTTGTTAAAAGGGAGATGAATAAAAAGATTATATAAATAACATTTGAGTAAAGAGGGTGATGGGTTGTTAGGTGCCACATGAGAAGCAGTTACTGCTTTTACTGCTTAGTTCTCTGGCTGGATTTTCACCAATATATATAAATATATTTTTCTGAAATAGAAAATTATTGTACAAGAATTGAAAAGATAGAAGTAAAAATCTCTGAAACACTACCTTTCAGGAAAGATTGAAATGTACATCTACCAATGTTATAACAAAATAAGCTCTGAAGGGAAATAGATGAATCATGAAATTATCAAGCTAGTAAATAACTTCTGCCAAATGGAAGCAACCTTTACTTGTCTTGTGTAAGAAAAGTTAACATAACTACTGGTACATGTAATTGCTTTTCTTTGCATAATGTGATGATGAATTTCACATGTCTTTACTTATGCTGTCATGGAAAGGTAAATAACAAAGAATTCCCTTTAGCAGTGGGTACCTGTCCATGTCATGCCCCAGTTTAGTGACTTCACACAATTTTGAAACAAATCATCAATAATGTATCAATACTGGTGATAACTAGTTCAGTTAGGTTCTACATTAGCTACAATTTTATTTATGTGTTTATTTATTTATTTTATTTTATTTATTTTTTATAGGAGAGACAGGGTTTCACTTTGTTGCCCAGGCTGGAGTGCAGTGGTGCAATCTTGGCTCACTGTAACCTCCACTTCCCGGATTCAAGCAATTCTGCTGCCTCAGCCTCCCGAGTAGTTGGGACTGCAAGCATATGATGCCACTCCCGGCTAATTTTTTGTATTTTAGTAGAGACAGGGTTTCACTGTGCTGCCCAGGCTAACCTCGACCTCATGAGCTCAAGTAATCCACCCATCTTGGCCTCCCAAAGTGTTAGGATTATAGGCATGAGCCACTGTGCCCAGCCAACATTAGCTCCAATTCTAAATAAAAATGTAATATATTATTTTTATACCTTCCTGGACCCTAAATAATATATTTCAACACATTTTAATTCAAGAGTAAGAATGTAAAAGAAAAGTCAAATATTGACTGAGTTGTTTTAGAATTCGTGATAGTTAATTTTATGTGTCAATTTGACTGGGCTATTGTGCCTAATTGTTTGGTGACACTCTTAGTCTAGAATTTGCTGTGAGGGTATATTGTAGATGTGATTAACATTTATAATCAGTTGACTTTAAGTCAAGCAGATTACTCCCACTAATGTGGATAGGCTTTATCCAATTGGTGCAAGGCCTTAAGAGCAAAAATTGAGGCTTTCCAGAGAAGAAATAATCCTGCCTTATGATTATAACAGAAATCCTGTGTGAGTACTCAGCCTGTAGGTCTATTCTGTAGATTTTGGACTCAAGATCAATTGTTACCTTCCAGCCTGCCAGCTGCTCTACAGATTTTTGACTTGCCAGTTCCCATAGTCATGCAAGTCAATTCTTAAAACTTTCTCTCTTTCTCTAAAACAGGACACATATCCTATTACTACTTTTTCTTTAAAGAAACCTGACTGATACACGGCTCAATGGTTATGTAGGGACTATGGGATATAGTATCACGTATAAGCAAAATATTATCCTTACTATGTATCAGAGTGACTATTTTTATATCAGTTAAGCAGTGCTGTCATACAAAAGCCTCCAGCCCAGAGCAGAAAATACAGCGTTGGACTACTTTTTGCTTCTTCTTGAAAATCTTAGGTGGGTGCAAAAGTAATTGTGATTTTTGCCATTGAAAGTCATAGCGAAATATTCAATTACTTTTGCACCAACCTAGTAAAAGCTTTGAAGTTAACATGAAGGTAATGCTGACTATACAAATGTGAGACTCTGTTATTAATAAATCCCAATAAAGGGGCATGCAGGAGTAAAATCTTTGAATATTATCACCAATTTGTTCTATGTTTTTCTGTAGAAACAAATCATCTGTAGAAATTTTATCATCTCTGTCTACAAAATCATTAGAAACTTATGAGATATTCGGAGTGTCGTTATCTTTTCTACTGAACATTCTTAGTAAATTAATAGGGTTGTTAAAATATATTAATCTCCTCAACATTGCAATATTTACTTGAATTGTCAATACAAGGAAGAATTTCAGGATATTTTGAGAAGTGACTAAGAATTATCAAATAGTCAAATGTCTATTTGTAATGGGATAATAGACTACAAGAGTATTACATATTATTACACACTTGAAACAATATTTACTATAAAAATTCTTAATGGAAACAAAATGCCAACAAAATTTTGATTTCTTGATTAAGGCACAAAAGAGGGCATGAAAATATTTTTCAAAACAGATGGCAATGTGTAGGAAAGTGAGATAACTCATCCCCAGTTATATTTTCTAATAAACAAATTTGTATAGCACTTCAAAGTTTACAAAACACTTCACACACGTTTTTTCTTGTTTTCATATGTACCTAAAATGTGCAAGAAACTCAGCCCACAGGATTTTTATTTCGTAATTATTCCCTCATACAGGAAACAATTGATGAATGGAAGTGGATAAAACCCAGGAAGTTCAACCCAACAAGATATTTGTCTACACTTTGCTCTTGAAGAGAAAATACTGGCATAGATTTAGGAGCAAATGTATTGTCATTTTTCCTAAAAAGATAGCACAGGATATAATTACAGAGAAACATCAAGCATAGAAAATGAGATAATAAGATTGTATGGTTTCCTTATTCCTTTCTGATCTTATTTTTCTTTTCAGGGTAAATGATCTTATATAATAATTGCACAGAAAGCTGTAAAGATTATTATATTTGATGGCAATAGGGAAATATTAGGGGCACATGGCATACATACTTAATCAACCTTTTATTTATTCTGAATGGTTCCTAACAGCATTCACAAAGAAAATTTCTCAAGCATTTTGAGCTGTATTCTCTACTAAAAGCCATTGTTTTTAACCTTGACTATCTTGAATACTAACTATTTTGTTAAACTAGGCTTCTATCAGATTTAATATCTATACTACTGCTTACCTGTTCATAAAACTTTAATAGACAATGACAATTTTCCAAAAGTTGAAATGTTAGCTACAAGGACAGAGCTTTGTATTGTCAACATTGTCTAATAAACGTTTTATTCATTCTGTAATTGCCTTTATGCCTTCTTTGTGTTCCTGTTCACAATTAACTTTCCAGTCACTGTATTCAACTTTCACGAATCTTTTCACTTGTCAAAATTCAGGTTGCAATGAGTCTTCACTAATTTATTCAGCTTTGATGAATGAAAGCACACTAAAACTTTTTTATATCAACTTTTACCTATTATTTTCAAATTTAAATTATTTAATAAACTATTATAGAACAAAATTTTAAATTCCATCTTTTTCCAGGGAGGCTACTTTGGCTAGGCGATTCAAGGAAGATTATTCCTATTCCATAACTCCCAGAAAACTTGCACTATGTCATTAAGTTATTTGACGAGTCAAGGCCTATTGCCTGCTATCATTCATTTTCAACAATGTTTAGTTTTTTAGGCTCAAAGAAATAGGCTACAGCTATTATTACCCATTTTCTTCCTCTCTAACTCTCAGGTTCATCATAGTGCTATGTCTAACATGTCCTTCAAACATGTCTTTAACGATCAATATAGAAAATATGTGAAAAATTTTGTATGCATACCCATCACTGCATTTTCCTGGTATTTATTAGATTTTAAGAGGGATATATAATATCCCTACTTCATCGCTCTATTAGTTTGTTCTCACATTGCTATGAAAAAATACCCAAGACTTTGTAATTTATAAGGAAAAGAGCTTTAATTGACTTACAGTTCTGCATGGCTGGGGAGGCCTCATAAAAATTACTATCATGGTGGAAGGTACCTCTTCACAGGGCAACTGGAAAGAGAATGAGTGCCAGCAGGGGAAATGCCAGATTCTTATAAAACCATCAGATCTGGTGAGAACTCACTATCATGAGAACATCATGGGGGAAACGACCCCATGATTCAATTACCTCCCACCAAGTCCCTCTCACAATACATGGGGACAATGGGAGATACAATTCTAGATGAGATTTTACTAGGGACACAGCCAAACCATATTATTCTGGCCCTGGCCTCTCCCAAAGATCATGTTCTCACATTTCAAAACCAATACTGCCTTCGCAACAGTCCCCAAAGATTTATCTCATCCCAGCATTAACTCAAATTCGAAGTCTAAATTCTTACCTGAGACAAGGCAAATTCTTTCTACCTATGAGCCTATAAAATAAAAAATGAGTCAGTTACTTCCTAGATACAATCGGGGTATAGGCATTGGGTAAATGTACTGGTTCAAACTTGGATAAATTTGTCAAAACAAAGGGGACACTGGCTCAATGCATGTCTACAATCTAAGAAGATAGTCATTAAACCCTAAAGTTCCAAAATAATCACCTTTGGCTCCACATCTCACATGCAAGTCATGCCAATGCAAGAGGTGGGCTCCCATGGCCTTGTGCACTCTGCACCTGTGGTTTTTCAGGGCACAGTTTCCCCTCATGGCTGTTTTCATGGGCTAGTGTTGGGTGTCTGTGGCTTCTCCAGTCACACTGCGCAAGCTGTCCATGGATCTGCCATTCTAGGTCTGGAGGACAGTGGCTCTCTTCTCATGGCTCCTCTAGGCAGTGTCCTAGTGGAGATTTTGTGTGTGGGGGTCCAACCTTCTGCACTACCCCACCAGAGGTTGGACCCCCCACACAAAGTCTCCTTCTGCACTCCCCTACCAGAGGTGCTCCATGAGGGCTCCTCCCCTGCAACAGACTTCTGCCTAGACATCCAGGCAATTCCATACATCCTCTGAAATCTAGGCAGAGGTTCTCAGACCTCAGTTCTTGTCTTCTGAACACATGCAGGAACAACACCATATGGAAGCTGCCAAGGTTGAGGGCTTGCACCCTCTAAAACAATGGCCCGAGCTGTACCTTGGCCCCTTTTATCTATGGATGGATCAGCTGAGATGCAGTGCACCAAGTTTTGAGCCTGCACAAAGCTGGGGGGCCCTGGACCCAGACCAGGAAACCATTCTTCCTTCCTAGGTCTCTGGGCCTGTGATGGGAGGGGCTGCCATGAAGGGCTCTGACATGCTCTAGAGATGTTTTCCCCATTGTCTTGGCAATTAACATTTAGCTCCTAGTTACTTATGCAAATTTCTGCAGCTGTCTTGAATTTTTCCCCAGAAAATGGATTTTTCTTTTCTATTACATCACGAGGCTGCAAATTTTTCAAACATTTATGCTCTGCTCCCTCTTGAGTGCTTTAGCACTTAGAAATTTCTCCCACCAGATACCCTAAATCATCTCTCTCAAGTTCAAAGTTGGACAGATTTCTAAGGCAGGGACAAAATGCCACCAGTCTCTTTGCTAAAGCATAGCAGGAGTCAACTTCACTCCAGTTTCAAAGAAGTTCTTCATCTCCATTTGAGACCACCTTAGCCTCGACTTCATTGTCTATATCACTATCAGCATATTGGTCAAAACCACTCAACAAGTCTCTAAGAAGTTTCAAACCTCCCCACATATTTCTGCCTTCTACTGAGCCATTGAAACTGTTCCAACCTTTGCCTGTTACCCAGTTCCAAAGTTACTTCCACATTTTTGGGTATGTTTATGGTGACACAGACAAGAAGCAGTGATACACTGGGTAGAAGAGGGTGGCCACCAGCAGGAGTCACACCCTCAAGCCTGGGACCATGGCCTAAAGTGAGAACATGCATTCCTGTGTTCTTGCCTGAATGTTGCTTTTCCAAAACCACTCTGGCCCGCCCTCCCCCACCATCTTGTACCCATAAAACTCCAGACTCCACTGGCAAAGAAGGAAGGAAGAGAAGAAGCAGCTGGGTGTCAGAGAGAAGGAGCTTGACTTCAGAGGGACAGCTTGATGGTGGGACTTTGGATAATAGTTTGACTGGGGATGGCCATCTCCAGAGAAAGACCACCTTTTCATTTCATCCCCTTTCCAGCTCCCCTTCCCACTGTGAGCCATTTCTGTTGTTAAATAAAATCCTTCACATTCACCACCTTTCAATTCATTCACACAGCCTGATTCTTCCTGGATGTCAGACAAGAGCTCAGGTAGCAAGGGGGTGTGCAAAAGGCTGTCACCCTCATCCTCCATGGAGCTTTTAAATGCTTAAGCCATCCATGGTTGGCAAAGCTAAATGAACACACTGTATCATGTGTGCTCTGGGACTCTGGGGGTTGCAGGCATCCCCTTAGATGCTGTCACAGGGCTGCATAGAGATCTACTCCTGCTGGCATCCAGAATCACTTGTTCCGGCCACTGCACCTACTCACATGCATGTTTCCCCTCCTGTGAGGGGTTGAGAGTCATGGGCTGAGTAAATGAGCCAACGCCTTTACGTGCCCCATGTGGGGATCAAGAGAGGTATCCCGTTTCAATAGCAATGCCCTACATTCTGTGATACCACTTTACTGTATTAGTCTGTTCTCACACTGCTATGAAGAAATACCCGAGACTGGGTAATTTATAAAGAAAAGAGGTTTAATTCACTCACAGTTCTGCATGGCTGGGGAGGCCTCACCAAACTTACAATTATGGCAGAAGGCACCTCTTCACAGGGTGGCAGGAGAGAGAATGAGTTCCAGCAGGGAAATGCCAGATGGTTATAAAGCCATCAAATCTGATGAGGACACACTCACTATTATGAGATCAGCATGAGGGAAACTGCACCCATAATTCAATTACTTCCCAATAGGTCCCTCCCATGACACAATGGCAACTACAATTCAAGATGAGATTTGGGTGGGGACACAGCCAAACCATATCAATCTCTATAACCGGAAAAGGTTCATTTTTCCACACAGAAAAAAAAAAAAAAAAAAAAAAAGAGAGAGAGAGAGAGAGTTTATTAGCATATTAAAGTAACACAATTCACCAAACTAGTTAATATCTTTGTGAATTATTTATTGGAAATACAATGTCAAAAACTTAAGAGTGCATGTATGGGTTGTATAGTAACGTCTGTCTTTTGAATTTCTACTTAGGTAGAGAAGACAGATATTCAGAAATCCCCATAATTGTTTAAATTTTTATAATTAGGGAGTTGGGTGTGGTTGCACACTCTTGTGGTGCCAGATACTCAGAAGACTGAGGCAGGAAGATTGTTTGAGCCCAGGAATTCTAGGCTACAGTGTGCTAATATCACATTTGTGAATTGCCCTTGTACTCCAGCTTGGGCAACATAGCAAGACCCTGTCTCAAAAGATTAAAAAACAAAGAAGCAAAATATTTGTAATTAGACAAAAAGGTGTAGTCTAATAAACATACATTATAAAAGTTATTTTTAAGATCAAATTCTACACTAAATTTTTTTCTAGTATTTAATATATGATTGCTTGTATTTAATAAATCATTGCTAAAGCAAATGATTTCTCACTTCTGAAACACAAAGATTTTCTATTTAAACAATGCTATAAAGAACACTTGTTTTAAAGGCATAACTGAAATTCTCTTTTTTCTTTTTTTTTTAATTTTGAGACGGAGTCTTCTGTTGCCAGGCTGGAGTGTAGTGGTGCAATCTCGACTCACTGCAACCTCTGCCTCCCGGGTTCAAGCGATTCTTCTGCCTCAGCCTCCTGAGTAGCTGGAACTGCAGGCGCACGTCACCATGCCCAGCTAATTTTTGTAATTTTAGTAGAGACGGGGTTTCACCATGTTGGCCACGGTGGTCTTGATCTCTTGACCTCATGATCTTACCCTCTCAGCTTCCCAAAGTGCTGGGAATACAGACATGAGCCAAAATTCTTTAGTTAAATATATTCTCTATGTTGGTACACAAGAATACTAATGTTCTAGATTAAGCTATTTTGTCTCTTAATATGGAAAAAGTGTTATCGAGAGAGAACATCCACATGAATAAATGGAGACAACGTTTTGGAAATTTTTGCCAGTATTTGTCACTTAGAAAATATGTTTGAGGATTTATTGTCTGGATGCATGGTACTGTGGCAAATGAGATGATCAGTTTGTGAAACACTCTACTCAAAGGGCCATCTCTTTGTAAAATAAAATGCTGTGGTATTGGATGTAGTAGTTGAATATTTTGGTAAATGCAGAATACTACTTCCTTATAAATATGTGAATAATTACTGGGTTTACTATTTTGTTTGTTTGAACATATAACAATACACTTTTACAATAGAATGTGTTCCTGACAGAGCACTTATATTTCAGTGACAGTATAATATTATATATTTTTTACTTTGAAATGAAATTTTCATAATGATGTAACATTTGAGAAAAAAATAAATGACCCAGAAAAGACACTGCCTATAGCATTCGGGTTCAGTGTATGCATATATGTATTTGTATACCAAAGGAAGGCTTTTATTTTATCATACTAAACACAAGAACCATATCTTTCCACAGACTGTCAACAATACTCAAGTGTAGAACACAATGTATCAAGGAACAACCCACAAGAAAACTAACAAATGTTCTCAGAAATTTTACACTCAGTAATTTTCCTTCGCAAAATTTCCATGGTCGACAAGTGCTTGAAAAACAGCATTATTACATTCTTCTACTCAGTGAAATGAAGCAATCTCTCAAATTAAGAATAGTATTGTTCATCACTTTCAGGTCTACGGAAGACAAAAGAAGTGGTTATTAATTTTACCTTAGAGTAAAAAGGTTTATGTAGAAGTCTTTCTAACTGGTAACTTCTCCAATACAAATTGAAACACCTAGCTGTTTGTATGTGTTGTAACATCACCTCAACTTATAATATCACCTTGGTTAAAATCATAGTCTTGGCCGGGCGTGGTGGCTCAAGCCTGTAATCCCAGCACTTTGGGAGGCCGAGACAGGCCGATCACGAGGTTAGGAGATGGAGACCATCCTGGCTAACATGGTGAAATTCCGTCTGTACTAAAAAATACAAAAAAAAAAAAAAAAAAAAAAAAAAAAAAAAACCTAGCCGGGCCAGGTGGCAAACGCCTGTAGTCCCAGCTACTCAGGAGGCTGAGGCAGGAGAATGGCGTAAACCCGGGAGGCGGAGCTTGCAGTGACCCGACATTGCGCCACTGCTCTCCAGCCTGGGCGACAGAGAGAGACTCCATCTCAAAAAAAAAAAAAAAAAAAAAAAAAAAAAAAATCGTCGTCTTAAAAGTATTCAATAAGCCTTAAGAATAAAATATTATTATCCTGGTAAGATAGAGATATTTAAACTCTATAACCTCAGGAACATGGTAAAATGAGATTGCTACTAATATATCAGACAAGTGCAAAAAGGGTCTTTTTTAAATTGCAAAACATTTCAATGTTTATTTAATCTATAGACTGTTATAGGAAAATAAGTTAATGAAATGTGTTAATCTTACTGAAGTCTATAAAAAGAGTTCAGGCTTTTCTATTAGCAGAAAAAATATCAGTCCCTTGTGTCTAGTTTTCTCCTATTAGGATATTCAGGAAAACAAATGGTGGTTTTAGCAGATTTAAAGCTAAACATGGCATGAAACTAATTTCTTAGGCACTGTAACAACGTCTTCAAAAGTATTTAAAATTTTCACCTATCATCCACATCTGAATAATCTGTAAATTAATTGCCAAGGTATCATAAGATGTTCTTAAAACATTGTGGACTTAATACTTTCACCTGATATGTACTTATTCTTAGGAAACTTTTTTGAGATGTACCCCAGGAAAACTAAGAAATAAACTAGGTGCAGTTTGTAGGGCTTAGGCACAGACCAATCAGATTGGATGCCAGCAGATTTGCTTTAGCACTTGTCAAATAATTCACTCTGTATCTAATCCAGAAGAGCAGTGTAAGGAAGGCAAGGAGTCACAGGTCAACATGTCAGCAGGCCTTTACTGTGAGCATTATAGATTGGAGCAGCAGGAGAGAGAGCTCTAAATGGGAGCTTTCCAGGGAGAGGGTCAGTGTAAGGGTCAGTGAAAAGAAAAGATTATGTGATTACGCGATTTAACATCAGGATAGTAGGCTTCATTAAAAAGTCATGAACTCTGTAGCTTATGTTCATCAATACCACAGTACTTAAGTTTCTTCATCTGTGTAATTGACATAGTAATGTTATTGTAAAAATGAATGAAAATAAATTAAAATTATTGCAAAATATATAAATGAATAAGAACAATGCATGGCACACACAAAACCAATATGTAACAGATGAAGGAAAGATGAGGATATGATAAGAAAATGAAGAATTTAGAAAAGTGATTATGAGAACTATTAACTTTCTGAAATATGTCATGACTTAAAGAGAATAATAAGTTTCCAGTTGACCTTGATCCTAGATACAATGTCTTTTTAGAAGGGCAGGCTCATGTTATTTGCTAAATTAATAAATATAATTCTAACTCACAACTTGATATAAAAAAAGATTTTAAAAATCATATAAATATACTTTACTGGGAGATGAATTTCAGATTAAGTCTAAGAAAAAGCAAGTTTTGGACAACAACAAGTAAATGACAATCATCATGGCAATGCAAAAGTAAAAGTGAAAGTAAATGTGTAGCTGAAAGAACTTGGGCAGTGAAAAGGGAGGAAAAATTAGTGTTGCTCACTAATATCCTTATCTGACAAAGGGTAGAGCTAAAGAAACTTTTCAAACCTTGATGGAGTTTCAAGAATATAATTTACAATAATAAATAGAAAAATAATAACAGACATATTAAAAATCCTAATTTAAAGAGAGCAGATTTTGAAAATAGCAAAATCCTCATCACTCCTATGGAGTCAACAGATACAGCTTTGATTTCTGGTTTATCAGAAAACGATGGCAGTATAACCTCAATTCAAATATTCTCACAAAAAAATTAAAACTCACGTCTTCATCATAACTATAAGATGGACGGCACTAGGAACTTCAAACTACTTGTACATATGGAAACTAAACACACCAATTCACCAGAAATAGCTCCGGACTGCATACCTAGCTGTGACAGAACACAGACACAATAACTTCAGAAAGACAGATTCCATGCTGAATGCAGAATACTGAGAGCAAATCTGATGTCTGATACATTACAGCGATAGCTATTGAGGAATCAAAAGGGAAAAGCTTGAAAGGTTGTGGGACATGTACTGAGAAGGCGCAACTTCTTTAGGATAAGGTGATAACATGGAAGAAGGAATCATCTCTTGGAGATTTGGTGGTAAAGAAAAAGAACGATCAGGAAAAAGAAATAGCTGTAGTCCATTATCCTTAGCAGACTAACACAGGAACAGAAAACCAAATGCCACATGTTCTAACTTGTAAGTGGGAGCAAAATAATGAGGACCCAGGGAAACATCCAGGGGAATAACACACACTGGAGTCTTTTGGAGGGCAGAGGGTGAAGTGTGGGAGGAGGGAGAGGATCAGGAAAAATAACTAATGGGTACCAGGGTTAATACTGGGTGATACAATAATCTGTATAACAAACCTACATGAGACAAGTTTACCTATGTAACAAACCTGTACTTGTACCCCTCAACTTAAAATAAATATTTAAAGAAATAAAGCATAAATGATCTTGCTGAAATACAAGGAAATTATAAATTCGTAAGTCACGCCCTTTATTAGTTTTCTATTTTATTGCTTCTATAATAAATTACCATATCTTGGTAGCTAAAACAAGAAGTCTGAAATAATTTTCACTTGACTTTCACAAAGTCAGGATGTTAGCCAGACTGCTTCTTTCTGAAGGCTCTAGCGAAGAGTCTCTTTCTGGCCTTTTTAAGCTTTTAGTGGTTGCCTGAGGCCTTGGCATATGAGCCTTTCCTTTATTTTCAAAGTGTTTCACTCAAATCTCTGCTTCTATCATTGCTTTGCCTTCTGTCTCTGATCCTCCTGTTTCTTCTTTATGAAGACTGTTTTGATTATATTGGGTATGCTTGCATAATCCAGGATAATTGCCACATCTCAAGATTTTCAATTTAATCACAAAACTCCCTTTTGTCATATAAAGTAGCATTCACAGTTTCCAGGGACGAGAACAGGAAAATATTTGGGGCCCATTATTCAAAATTACAGCATTGCCTCCCTACCCAAATAAAAGAACACAATAAATTTAAAGAAACTGCACTTTTCTATGCCAGTGGAAGAGGGCAGTCTTGAACTAAGAAACCTAGTTAGACCCCCACTCTTTCTCGTATGAGCGAAATAACTGTTATTGCTGGTCTCTGGGGAAATAAAATTGGGAAGTGAACAGAAAGTGGAAGACACCATTGATACAATGGTTCAGAAAGAAGAAAAAATCAGAAAATATTTCAAATTATGAAATTTTTTCACCAAATATAAATTCAAGGCATCAAGATAACTGCATCACAATACTCCAACCAGAAAAAAATATGCTTTAAGAATTATCAGATAAGAGAAATACCTTAAATGCAAAATTCAAAAACAATACAGAAATATATGAAAACAAAGATATAAAACAAAATTAATCAAACTCAGGAAAGAATCTTGAACAAAAATACCACATGCATACATAATGAGGGGTAATGAAAATCTATAACATATTCAATTAGAGTACCTGGAAGAAACAATAAAACAACATAAAATAAATAATACATAATAATAAAATCAATCTAAACATCATCTACATATCAAAATGAATTAAAATAAAGTAATAAGAAATCAAAGGAATTAGGTCACATAAAGAAAGAAACATAATACATAAAATAAACATACAATAAATATAGCAAAATAAGATGGCAGAGTTGGAATACGAAGTTTCAGTCATGTAAATTAATGTAAATAGGTTTAACTCACTTAAAGAAGATTTTCAGATTGGCCCACAAATAAAACACAACTCTGAGCTGTATAAAAGAGGCCTAAAATAAAAGAACTCAGGCCTAAAAATAAAGGGGCAAATATGTACTTAGGAAAAATGTTTGAATATCAAGAAAGTAGAAGTTGCATTCCAAATACCAGACAAAGGAATTCAGGACAAAAAGGAACTAAATATGTCAAACAAGATGATTCAGTATTGTGTAAGCCCCAATTCACAATGAGGTATAACAACTACCAATATCTACATATAAAGTGTCATAATAATAATCTACATAAACAGAAACTACAGGAGACCCAAGAAGATATAAACAGAAAACACTAATAAGAGAGTTAGATACAGCACTCACAGTTAAATATAGACCAAGTGAACCAAAAATGAGGACATAATAGTTGTAAACAGCATAATCCTTAACATAAAAGTTTAGGTGATGTCTCAAACATTTTACCCTGTAAGAAAGAATATATATTCTGCTCAAGCACACAGATAACTTTAACAAACAATTATTCAAACATTACATTTTAAAACAACATCATTAAGTTCCACGCCATAGAGAAATTACAAATAGTTTCTTATAAAATTATATAAGAAGACTAGAAATTCAAAATAAAAATTCAAAAAAGTCTTTCCATCTGGAAATTTGAAAACTTTCTATTGAAAATCTCCAAAATGAAAGGGCAAATATAGATCCAAATTGTAGAACTTGTAAAATATGACGGTACAAACAATTAATATGAAAAGAATACATTTTAAAGAGGTGAGCATTATCAATGAAAATTTAAGAATGCACATGCAAATTAACTCAACAAGTAGAAAAGGCATAAGGTAAATCAAAGGGAAATGCAAGATTAAGACAACAAATACAAAGATAATGAGCAATCAATAAATCAAAATGTTTATTAAAAGTTAATGAAAATAATTGAAAAATGGAATACTATGCAGCCATAAAAAAGGATGAGTTTGCGTCCTTTGTAGGGACATGGATGCAGCTGGAAACCATCATTCTTAGCAAACTATCACAAGAAAAGAAAACCAAACACCGCATGTTCTCACTCATAGGTGGGAACTGAACAATGAGATCACTTGGACTCGGGAAGGGGAACATCACACATCGGGGCCTATCATGGGGAGGGGGGAGGAGGGAGGGATTGTATTGGGGAGTTATACCTGATATAAATGATGAATTGATGGGTGCTGACGAGTTGATGGGTGCAGCACACCAACATGGCATAAGTATACATAGGTAACAAACCTGCACATTATGCACATGTACCCTAGAACTTAAAGTATAATA
>NW_016810766.1:915612-926660 GCF_001698545.2 Rhinopithecus bieti | reverse complement strand
GGAATACTTTGCAGCCATTAAAAAGGATGAGTTCATGCCCTTTGCAGGGACGTGGATGAAGTTGAAAACCATCATTCTCAGCAAACTATCACAAGAACAGAAAACCAAACATCACATGTTCTCACTCATAAGTGGGAGTTGAACAATGAGAGCACATGGACACAGGGAGGGGACCATCACACACTGGGGTCTGTCAGGGACAGGGGGGCTAGAGGAGGAATAGCATTAGAAGAAATACCTAATGCAGATGTCAGGTTGATGGGTGCAGCAAACCACCATGGTACGTGTATACTTACGTAACAAAACTGCACGTTCTGCACATGTACCTCAGAATTTAAAGTATAATAAAAAAAGAAAATGTTGCTGAAATGCATACATTTTTAAGGAAAATACATGGATTTTTACTACATGGATTGTAGTTAAATTTGACTACAATAGAGAAAAAGAAACAGAAAATTTCCATGGAAGATATAAGGAAAGTTATTAAAATAAACTACAGAAATGTACCAAGTTCAGATGATTTCATTGGGGACATTTAGCAGCATTTAGCAACAAGGTTAGAAAATTGCATTGCCACATAAGTTGTTCCAGAATATATGTAAAGTTGATACCTAAACCTGATGAATGGAACCCCAAAGGAAAATTATGCACAAAGCTTAGTAATGAATATTGATACAAAATTATAAATAAAACATTAGCAACAGAATCTAAAATCATATTCAGACATTAATACATCACGGTAAAACCTATCATCATTCATTATGTTTGTTTTCTCAGTTTTCAATGGCACTTGTTCTGAGTTTAAAATGCATCTTTATGCTCACTGCCTCTACAAACGATTCAGACAAATGACTCAAAGACAAAGACATGGTGAAGTCATTCTGAATGACATTTGAAGAGTAAGACTAGATCTCTCTGTAAATGAAAGCTTTTCAAAGAAAGTCAATAACAATAGTGAAGATCTGAATCATTCCTGATGTACTCTGCTGTAACTTTGACCCAGAGCACAACCAAAGAGTGGACTGAAATCAAAAGAAAAGAAAATACCTTCACATTTCTTGGAAAATCCCTATTTCAGAACCCAGCCACACTGAGAGATTTTGGAGAATGTTTGTTCTAGAAATGTGATATCTTTTGAGGAAAGACTCAGTTGATTTCTGCCTTAGGAGAGTATTTGTTCTAGTTCAAAGACAAGAAGGGATTGAAGTTACCTCCTAAATTTTGTTTATGAGAGTGAATCTACCACAGATCAGCTGACTTTCAAAATGTGAGGCAGCTACCAATTGATTTGCTTTCAGAATGTTCACCGTAGTGATCTGGCATTGATCAATTAAACATGAAGATCTGTTATAGTATTACTTGTCATGATTAAATAACTGCCATTAATTAAAAGTTTAAAACCTGTTTGAGTCTTCACTTATAATCATTAGTATAGACTTTCTTTTCTAGAACTATGGGAATTCATTATTTTCATGACCTTGAATTTATTGTAGATTAGGAGATGCCCTCTCTAGCCAACTCGAATTAGTTTAACAATTTTTTTTAATTTAAAAGACTCATTCTTTCTTTTTTTTAATTTATTTTTTATTATACTTTAAGTTCTAGGGTACATGTGCACAACGTGCAGGTTTGTTACATATGTGTACTTGTGCCATGTTGGTGTGCTGCACCCATCAACTCGTCAGCACCCATCAATTCATCATTTATATCATGTATAACTCCCAATGCAATCCCTCCTCCCTCCCCCCTCCCCATGATAGGACCCAGTGTGTGATGTTCCCTTTCCCGAGTCCAAGTGATCTCATTGTTCAGTTCCTACCTATGAGTGAGAACATGCTGTGTTTAAAACCAAAATCAAAACCAAAACCAAGACTCATTCTTTCATCATCTAGTTGATCTTGTTGGTAAGCATAGATTTTCTTACCAAGCCCTCTTGTTCCTCCAGTGTTTTAGAATTGCATCACTACAGCATTAGGGTACAGAAAAGTTTATCTCTAAAGCACAGTATGGTTTATATTATGTAAATTTACTGAGTTCATGTGTTATTATCTTTTACTATAAATGTAATATGGACTCCAAAGTATGTTTTCTGTCATGTACACCTTCCTGGTTTTCTGTTCATAGCTGTTTTCCATTTCCTCATTGTTTAATGTCTTCTCATGAGACAGTATGCTATGTGCGTGTTTTGTTACTTAGTGAAATTTAGTTAATCAATAACTATGTTATTTCTTTTGCGGAGGGGTGGAAATAATGAATGCTTTGACATCTTTTTTACTCGATTAGATTGACCTATTTGCGATATATTAAATCTTTTACCATTCTGCAGCAGAGTTACAGAATACTGTGGCAGACACTGGTAATTACCTATTCAATATTTACACTCTCTATGGAAAGCCATAACTCCTATTTAGGGGAGGTGCCCACTGAAAGCTATGTTACTTCCTTAGTAGTTATTTTCAATGAGATGTAATTCAGTAGACACTAGACAGGGCTTTAGGAAACCCCTTTAAAATTGGGCTGTCTATTGTCTCATGGTCATTTGCCATCACCTTCTCTTTTCCTATATAACTTTCCAAGAATGATAATGGGATGTTAAAAGTAGAGAATCATCTTCTGACATGCATAGTATGAAGATTCCATACAGAAACAGTAGAAGGTACCTGGGACAGTGAATATATCATGAAACCACTATGTCAGTCTTGCACTCTCTTCCTCTGAACTAGTTAAATGAGGAGGAAAACTAATTTATTAAAGTTTTGTGTGTATGTGTGTGTCTAATAATTTTCTGCAAAATACACCACTAACTTCTATAAATGCCTTTGATTAAACGTTATTAGTATATTCATAATGCCAGTGTATACTCAGTAATCATAGAGTAAAATAATTACATTACTTTACATTGACTTAGTGTCATATGATGTGACATTAGCAAATATACTTGGAATTATCATACTAGAAAAGATACTTGGAAATTGATATCTACAGGAATATACCTTTATTGATATACGTTGTACAAAACCTTTTTTTCAAGTGTTTGAATATTTATGTTTATTTTCTGAAGTATCCAGGATGGTATCACTGATCACTACAAACAAAGGGATAGAATTTAATTATTGATGGTTTGAAGTATTCAGACTAAAAGTCAACTAAACTTTCCACATTTAAAACTGCTTTGGCATCATGTAGATCTATTGGGTATATATGGTATTATAGAAAATAATACTAAAATATTTTAAATGATTCTACATAGAGAGGATATTGGAATCTGTAGTCGTAAAATTCTATCACCTTTTAAAATCTCACTATGACAAGAGATAAAGCTTAGCATTTATTATCCTTCTACCAAGAACAAAATTTACTCTTAAGTGCCTCTGCTTAACCAACCTTAAAATGATTTAATTTTGGTCATTAATTCCTTATTAACATATTAAATATAACAAAAAGGAGACAGATTTTATTGAATTTNGGACATTTAGCAGCATTTAGCAACAAGGTTAGAAAATTGCATTGCCACATAAGTTGTTCCAGAATATATGTAAAGTTGATACCTAAACCTGATGAATGGAACCCCCAAAGGAAAATTATGCACAAAGCTTAGTAATGAATATTGATACAAAAATTATAAATAAAACATTAGCAACAGAATCTAAAATCATATTCAGACATTAATACATCACGGTAAAACCTATCATCATTCATTATGTTTGTTTTTCTCAGTTTTTCAATGGCACTTGTTCTGAGTTTAAAATGCATCTTTATGCTCACTGCCTCTACAAACGATTCAGACAAATGACTCAAAGACAAAGACATGGTGAAGTCATTCTGAATGACATTTGAAGAGTAAGACTAGATCTCTCTGTAAATGAAAGCTTTTTCAAAGAAAGTCAATAACAATAGTGAAGATCTGAATCATTCCTGATGTACTCTGCTGTAACTTTGACCCAGAGCACAACCAAAGAGTGGACTGAAATCAAAAGAAAAAGAAAATACCTTCACATTTCTTGGAAAATCCCTATTTCAGAACCCAGCCACACTGAGAGATTTTGGAGAATGTTTGTTCTAGAAATGTGATATCTTTTGAGGAAAGACTCAGTTGATTTCTGCCTTAGGAGAGTATTTGTTCTAGTTCAAAGACAAGAAGGGATTGAAGTTACCTCCTAAATTTTGTTTATGAGAGTGAATCTACCACAGATCAGCTGACTTTCAAAATGTGAGGCAGCTACCAATTGATTTGCTTTCAGAATGTTCACCGTAGTGATCTGGCATTGATCAATTAAACATGAAGATCTGTTATAGTATTACTTGTCATGATTAAATAACTGCCATTAATTAAAAGTTTAAAACCTGTTTGAGTCTTCACTTATAATCATTAGTATAGACTTTCTTTTCTAGAACTATGGGAATTCATTATTTTCATGACCTTGAATTTATTGTAGATTAGGAGATGCCCTCTCTAGCCAACTCGAATTAGTTTAACAATTTTTTTTAATTTAAAAGACTCATTCTTTCTTTTTTTTAATTTATTTTTTATTATACTTTAAGTTCTAGGGTACATGTGCACAACGTGCAGGTTTGTTACATATGTGTACTTGTGCCATGTTGGTGTGCTGCACCCATCAACTCGTCAGCACCCATCAATTCATCATTTATATCATGTATAACTCCCAATGCAATCCCTCCTCCCTCCCCCCTCCCCATGATAGGACCCAGTGTGTGATGTTCCCTTTCCCGAGTCCAAGTGATCTCATTGTTCAGTTCCTACCTATGAGTGAGAACATGCTGTGTTTAAAAACCAAAAATCAAAAACCAAAAACCAAGACTCATTCTTTCATCATCTAGTTGATCTTGTTGGTAAGCATAGATTTTCTTACCAAGCCCTCTTGTTCCTCCAGTGTTTTAGAATTGCATCACTACAGCATTAGGGTACAGAAAAGTTTATCTCTAAAGCACAGTATGGTTTATATTATGTAAATTTACTGAGTTCATGTGTTATTATCTTTTTACTATAAATGTAATATGGACTCCAAAGTATGTTTTCTGTCATGTACACCTTCCTGGTTTTCTGTTCATAGCTGTTTTTCCATTTCCTCATTGTTTAATGTCTTCTCATGAGACAGTATGCTATGTGCGTGTTTTGTTACTTAGTGAAATTTAGTTAATCAATAACTATGTTATTTCTTTTGCGGAGGGGTGGAAATAATGAATGCTTTGACATCTTTTTTACTCGATTAGATTGACCTATTTGCGATATATTAAATCTTTTTACCATTCTGCAGCAGAGTTACAGAATACTGTGGCAGACACTGGTAATTACCTATTCAATATTTACACTCTCTATGGAAAGCCATAACTCCTATTTAGGGGGAGGTGCCCACTGAAAGCTATGTTACTTCCTTAGTAGTTATTTTCAATGAGATGTAATTCAGTAGACACTAGACAGGGCTTTAGGAAACCCCTTTAAAATTGGGCTGTCTATTGTCTCATGGTCATTTGCCATCACCTTCTCTTTTCCTATATAACTTTCCAAGAATGATAATGGGATGTTAAAAGTAGAGAATCATCTTCTGACATGCATAGTATGAAGATTCCATACAGAAACAGTAGAAGGTACCTGGGACAGTGAATATATCATGAAACCACTATGTCAGTCTTGCACTCTCTTCCTCTGAACTAGTTAAATGAGGAGGAAAAACTAATTTATTAAAGTTTTGTGTGTATGTGTGTGTCTAATAATTTTCTGCAAAATACACCACTAACTTCTATAAATGCCTTTGATTAAACGTTATTAGTATATTCATAATGCCAGTGTATACTCAGTAATCATAGAGTAAAAATAATTACATTACTTTACATTGACTTAGTGTCATATGATGTGACATTAGCAAATATACTTGGAATTATCATACTAGAAAAAGATACTTGGAAATTGATATCTACAGGAATATACCTTTATTGATATACGTTGTACAAAACCTTTTTTTCAAGTGTTTGAATATTTATGTTTATTTTTCTGAAGTATCCAGGATGGTATCACTGATCACTACAAACAAAGGGATAGAATTTAATTATTGATGGTTTGAAGTATTCAGACTAAAAAGTCAACTAAACTTTCCACATTTAAAAACTGCTTTGGCATCATGTAGATCTATTGGGTATATATGGTATTATAGAAAATAATACTAAAATATTTTTAAATGATTCTACATAGAGAGGATATTGGAATCTGTAGTCGTAAAAATTCTATCACCTTTTAAAATCTCACTATGACAAGAGATAAAGCTTAGCATTTATTATCCTTCTACCAAGAACAAAATTTACTCTTAAGTGCCTCTGCTTAACCAACCTTAAAATGATTTAATTTTGGTCATTAATTCCTTATTAACATATTAAATATAACAAAAAGGAGACAGATTTTATTGAATTTTAAGAAATCTTTTGATTAATTCTGAGATAAATGCTTCCTGCCTCATCTTTTCTTTGGCATAAAATGTTACTTTTCTGATTACATAAAGTTTGCTACATTGAATAAACAAGAACAGAGGGAAACAAAATCTTTGTTTTTAAATCTCTATAACAAGTTTACAGGTCTCATCCTGCTGTTATCTCCAGAAATTCTCTAAATTGAGTTTATTTAAACTCTTAAGTGGTTTACTATTAAATATATAAACAAGCACTTAACAAAATGTATTTCAAGGCACATGGATTGTCCCTGGGTCTGACTTCCCATCACACCTCTGTTAATCCAAATAACATTACATTAACAAATGAGCATTTAAAATGATACAGGTGAGATATCACACAATTAAGTGTGATTTCAGTATGATCTTGAGGCATTCAGAATAGTGTCTGTGTCAGGTGAGAAGTGTTTTAGCTTTGGATCTGTGTGTATAATAGTTTTTGGAGCTTGTGAAAGACTCATACTTTGGGGTTTAGTTTCCGAAAAGGAAAGAATATGTTGACATATATAGTGTTTAATTTTTCTACTATATCTGAAAGCCAATACACTTTGTGGAAGGATAGCAGAAAATATTGTTCTGTTTCTAATATCTTTTCCTTCCAGGCTGAATTTGCGTTTCATCAGTTATCTCACATTTCCGTGTTATAGCTTGCGCCAGAAGGGAGGGCATAAAGAATGTTGGCTTTGGTATCAGCAGATCAGAAAAGAGGTGGACTGCATCACAGTTTTACTGCATACTCCCCATGTAACCTTTAACAAAGCAATTAACCTTCAGACACTCAGTTTTATCATCTACTCAATAGAGATTACTATTCCTCCAGATGTAAACAGTGAATGAGATAATTTTTGAAGGCACCTAATAAAGTGGATGGTACATTGTATGAAGTCAATAAATATTAGGCTAATTATAATTTTACGTTAAAAACATAGAGATAATCTCTGACATGGAATGGTAGTTTATTATGATTTATTGATGTAACTCAAATAAGTTTATCAGATTCCAGGACGACAGTAATCATGTTTCTTCATAAGATATGAGCATATTGAATTATGTTTATCCTTAATCATGTTTACTTACTGAATTTGAATAAGATAACAACATAATTGTACTTCAAAAGAATAAGTGGAAGTGGAACAGTTCTTATATTTTGATAGAGGAGAGTCTTAGTGAAAACCTGGATAATTTAAGGATAATTTAGGGAGCACAGGAAGGGAGTTTCTAAAGGATTGGTCTATGTTGGACATTTTAAGAATACCTAGGTCAGCAAGAGTTGATGAAGTACAGATCAAAGTGGAAGGAAATAAATCAAGTTAAGTGCACTGAAAATGAAATTTCCTTGTATTACTTCTGGTTAGCCAAATGGGTTTGGGATTTTCAACAGAGGTTGGGGAAGTTGTTTATTAATATCTCTTGTGGCTTAAATTCTGTACACATTTTCATGAATATAAACTGTAATCAATGTATAGTGTTTTGTTTTGTTTTATTTTCTACTAAAGTCCTCTAAAGTCTGGGTGACATTAAATACCATATTTAAATTAACTAATTTTTCTTCTGTGCTGTTGAAATTAGCTCACTTTCTGATTTTTTTTTTTTTTTTTTGCCATGATGTATCTGTTGTAATATCAATGAGTTATTGGTGAGGATGGTTTTTAAGCCTTATGTTAATCTGTGCTCATTGTTACTAAATCTACTTCTTAGCTGAGAGACTGTATATTAATACAATTTATGTCAGTTATTATAATTATCTATGATTTGCAAACCAAATGTAGACCTCTATGAAAAGGTTTATGTTGCTCACTGGTCACCAAACATCAACAGAGAAATAGAACCAATATTTTTCAAACTTACCTCTGTGGCTTGGTAATGATGACAAGATAGGCTAAACCAGCTTTCCCTGCTGTTCTAGAATCTGTTAAAGTCATTTCAGTTAGTTACCAATGAATCATAGTAAACTATCGTATTTGACATCAGGGTCTGTCTGTATGTTTTAATATCTGATTTAGCACTGATGAGTACTAGTTCAATATCCTTTTCTTCTTCAATTATGGTTACTGTTTTTATTTTTATATCCGCAACAGTTATCTATTCTCATCTACTTTTAGACATATTTGAAGATTCGTGATCTTAAACAGGTCTAAAATAGAATTTTTAAATTGCTTATATATTCAGCTGAAGTTAGATCAAATATTGAAACTGAGAGGCTTTATGCTTTATTTTTATGCATCTTCATGCTTTTATATAGATATGTTTTGAAAAGTGTTTTTTGTGAAGCATATATATATCACAAAATGAAAAGTGTATATTGTATATCCTTCACAAAAGCATGACAATAACCATTAAATTCTTTATGTTCTCAATTACATGCTTATGAGAGACCAAATATAGAAATAATAGTCAAAGTTATATATAATATTATGACTAACTTACAATCTGCAGCAACCAACTCAGGAAACCATCTTGTTATCTATAAGTCAGACTTGTAGGAAATCAAACCATTGTCTCTATGAAACTATCCAGATAGCCAAACAAAAGCCTCTATAACAATGGGACCCAAATGGCCAGGACTTGATTAGTAACTGACAGCTTACTTAATTTTTGTCCCTATTTCCAACTTAGTGCCAACCTAAAAAAAGCCAAAAACACAACCCTCACCTATGATTCCCCATTTCTATTTAACCTGCCTACAGCTTCCTCATGCCAACATCCTCTTGTTAGAACATGCGTAAAGCTTTCCTTTTTTTCCACCATGAAGTTTTCCCACTCCTCTGCCTGCCTTTGACTCTCTGTAAAACCAGAAGGGGTGGCGCCTGACTCCCTTGCTACAGCAAAGTCTGAATAAATAGTCTATGTCTGTTCTCATTTGCTCGGTTTTTGTTTATTTCCGCAATTGCCTAAGCTATGTATAATGAGTTTAGTTTAATACATTCAGTGTGACCTTTGTTATATATTAGACTTTGTGCCAGAAACCATCGTTATCACAATGAACGAGATAAATGAAATTCATGCCTTCACTAAATTTACAATTGGCAAAGAAAATAAGCAGGTAAATACAAAATATTACCAAGATGGTTTAACTGTGAAGTCTCAGCTAGGTTGTTATGGGAACACAGAGCAACCTGTATAGAGGAAAGATTCTGTAGCTAAAAGACAATAGTATATATCTAATATGTTTTTACTATAAACATTTAGTAAATGATTTAATAAATGCAATCAGTTATATGTATTATTTCTAATTAATTCCTTTATTTACAAAACGATTATCGTTTTCATTGTTATTGCTTAAAATACTTGCAATATACATTCCTTAAATATGCCTTCAGATTTGCGTTTATGCTGATATATATTCAGCTCAGCATATCTTTCCCCTTTAGGACTAATGAGCTCAGACACTTCCTTGATAAGTATTTAATAGATGTTTCCTTTTAGGTTCTTATACGTTTTTTACTTTGTACATTGATCAAATTGAAAATCTTGTTAATTTAGATTTGGTAATTAGAATTATCCAACTGTCTCACATTAAGACAACTTAATTTCAGTTTATAAAATAATCTCTGAAAAAAAATTGGGCATATTATTACATAACAAATTGCTTCTCCTCTGAGGATAAAATGGAATAGTAGCTATCCAGTGTATGGCTAGGTTGCTGAAATCTTGTTGAAACCCTAACTCTATCCAAGCGTTCAAATATTATCCATCACAACCAGTACCTTAAAATTTTGAATTGTATCTGTAATTTGGAACTAAAATGTTATTATGCCAAATTCATAAACTATTTTTTTTTTTTTTTTTTTGAGTCGGAGTCTCGCTCTGTTGCTCAGGCTGGAGTGCAGTGGCGCGATCTCGGCTCACTGCAAGCTCCGCCTCCCGGGTTCATGCCATTTTCCTGCCTCACCTTCCGAGTAGCTGGGACTACAGGCTACAGGCGCCCGCCAACAAGCCCGGCTAATTTTTTTGCATTTTTAGTAGAGATGGGGTTTCACCGTGTTAGCCAGGATGGTCTCGATCTCCTGACCTTGTGATCCGCCTGTCTCGTCCTTCCAAAGTACTGGGATTCCAGGCGTGAGTCACCGCGCCCGGCCTCATAAACTATTTTTAACAAGTTGACTAAAAATGAACTGCAGAAAATCTGTTTGTTCTTCTTCAATGACATTTTTTTTTTTCCATTTTCTTATTAGTACATGGACAAGTGAACTGTAACTTCAATTGGGTCATGTGACATTTTAAATGATGAACAATGCTTATTTCTCATCTAACTTATCTCTAGTGATAGACTATAATTCCTTACACTTAATTGGTAGCTATTAAAATTTGGGGATGTGCAAAATGCCTTGAAAGCAAAGAGGAATGTGTGATAACTCCAGTTGAAAGAATTATGGTAGGTTTAAAAAGACACCTGGACTTTGAATTTTAAGTATGATTTTGTAAAAGAGAAAAAAAGACAAAAAATATTTTCTCAGAAGTATAATTTCTGGATATCTCCTGACTATAGAGTTATGGACTGTATGAACACAACACACACACACACACACACACACACACACACACACACACACACTATATATATATATATATATATAATATATATACATA
>NW_016810766.1:909075-912786 GCF_001698545.2 Rhinopithecus bieti | reverse complement strand
TATATATATATATATATATAGTATATATACACATTTATACACTCGAAAATGGATATTTTAAATTAATGGTGAAACCTACAAAAGTAAACAGAATCACTTAAAGGATGGAAACAAATTATAAATACCAAGCCAGGTAAATCACATAGGTACTTTTGGAGCATGTATTTAGATCCAAGTAACTTAACGGCTTCCACAGATTGATTTTGGCTGTGATCTGGTCATGGAAAAGTGAAACAAATAAAACCTAAAAAAAAAAAAATTCTACTCTTAGGAGGATAAGCTTCAAAAGCTATGTCTTAATCAAGATCTAAAGGAAACATAAAAACAGTAATGTGAGGTAATAATCAAAGAGGTAATAGCAAATATTTTTCAAAATAGCTGACAAAGATAAATATGCATAATGGAAATTTTCTAGTCATACAGTAAAACTTTAAAGAGCAATAGGAAACTTTAAAAATAATCAGAAACAAAGGAGAAATAAAATATTCTGGTGAAAGGTGACTTTTCAAGGGCACCAGTGGAATCCAGATAGTAATCAAAATTCTGTAGAAACTCTCAGTCAAATAAAATTGTGTATTTAGTGAAACTATCTTTTTTTGTTTTCAAAATAAGGGTTGAAAAAATGAAGAATTTACAGTCAAGAGAATCGTATGGGAAATTCTTAAATAACTTACTTTGATAGATGGGAGCTGATTCTAGAAGCAAGGTCAAAAAAAGAAGAAACGATGACTAAAGATAATGATAAATGCTTGCATGTGTCTAAACAAGTATATAGTGTATAAAAATACTTGAATGATGTCTAATTTTAGTTGTTTAAAAATACATTAAATACTGGGAATTATAGCATTTAAGCAAAATGAAAGAAATGTGATTGGCATTATAGTAGCTTATGATCCTCCTATGTCTTGAGAAGAGAGTAAATTATTAAGAGAAGACACCGTAAAGCTAACATTGCAGGTTATCATTTCAAGAGCAACTACCTGAAGAATGGAAAGAAAATGCATATCTTACTAACCGGTAAAAATGAGAACTAGGTATCAGAATTTGAAAAAGTAGATCAATTTGAAAGTGTGCAATACTTCAGAAAATACTCACATGATCATCTCCATAAATGCAGAAAAGGTTTTTTTTTTTTGAAATTCAACATCCCTTCATGTTAAAAACCCTCAACAAACTAGGCATCAAAGGTACATACCTCAAAATAAAATGAACCATCTGTAACAAACCTACAGTCAACATTATACCGAATACGCAAAAGCTGGAAGCATTCCTCTTGAAAACTGGAACAAGAACTGGATGCCCACTCTCACCCCTCCTATTCAACATACTACCGGGACAGCAATCAGGCAAGAGGAATTTACAATATTACACATTTTTACAAACCTAATAATGAGGTTTCAAAATATATAAAGTAAATCTCACACAATCGCAATGAAATGGAAACAAACCCACCGTTATATTGGAACACTTTTATTCTAGTATTTTTGTCAAGCAGGTACATATTTATTAAAGGTATAGAAAAACAATCAATAAATATAATTGCTGTATAGAAACTTCTGTCAATTATTACAAAATAAACATTTGAAAGCATGCACAGACAAGTTGTAAAATTAAGCATATATAATGAATTACAATACGAGCCAAAGATTTTCAAAAAAAGATTTTATACAGAACAGTTTCTTACCAAAATAGGATTTTTATAAATCAAAAAACACAAAAGATGAAAAAATAAATCTTCACAAATTTACATGTCATATACATTTCTAAATAATATTTGAGTTCAGATGAAATAAAAATGGAAATTCAATTAACACAATTAAAATACTACTTACCAAACTTGTGAGATGTTGGTAAAGTAGTAGTTAGAGGTAAATTTATAGTCTAAGGTGTACGTATTAAGAAAGACTAAACAAATGCAGCATTTGCCTTATGCATTTAGAAAATGAACACTAATGTATACACAAAGAAAATAAAAAGAAAATATAAGAAAAATAAATTAATGAGATAGAAAATCAAGATATAACAACATTTTCAAACTCACAAAATGTGGTTCTTTCAAATGATTAGTACATTGACAAAACTTTAAAATATTCAAGAAAAGAGAGAGCACAAATAAAACATAACTTCAATGACAGAAGGTATTTAAATATGATAAAATACATTTAGACAGTTTGTATGCTTATTAGAAAATATAAATTAACAGAACTGACAAGAAAATGAGTTCAAATAATTCCTTTAAATAAAAAATTGTCTGAAATTTAAAATTTTCCCAGATAGAAAACACAAGTCCTAGATGGTTTAGAATGTATATGACACTCAGAATATTAAGAAATAAGTAGTTGCCATAGTCTGAATGAATTTGTTCTCCAAAATTAACATGTTGAAATCCCATTTCTAGTGTGAGGCTTTATGGAAGCAGGGCCTTTAAGAGGTCATTAGGTCATAAGAGCAGAGCTCTCATGAGTGGAGCCATGTGGTTCTCTGCATAAGGCTGCTCACAACACACATCTAGAAGAAAGTATACAAGACAGAAATGCGCGTAAGAGTAAATGAGATGAAAGTTTCAGTACTGTTAGAACTTAGTATTGAAAATGGCACCCCATCGTTTTTGCAACATTCTGTCCATTAACAGCAAGTGGTCAATCAAGTCTAGGCCACAATCAAAGAGAAGAATTACCTGTAAAATCAAAAAATATAAAAGGACAGCCATTATCAGTGTATTTTGTCTATATTTTCCTGGAGTTGTTAGCCAACTCAACAAGACAAGAAAAATAGATGTAAGATTAGAATAATAAGAAAGTAATATTGCCACATTCTATGATTGTCAGAAAAATAGATTACTATTGACAACCTTTTATAATTAAAAGTTTGATAATTATGTTATATATTAGATCAATATAAAATTGCATTTTAAATACCAGAAATAATTAGTAAACAGTAAAACATAAGATATTCACCATTGAACAATAAATACAATGACTATATGGAAATTAATTTTAAAAGAAGGCACAGGAGTTTAATAGAAAAAACTGTGACTATGATAATCATTATAGAAAATTACTTGTATAAATGAAGAAGAGACATTATATACAAAATTGAGCAACAAGAAAACACAAATATTAAAGAAAATTGCATCAGTTATTATGAAAACATTCCACTTTTCTCTCCTTTATCTATTTCAAAAAATTAAGCAGCCCACCTCAATAAAATGCATTTTCCTTGTAAATACAAATAGTATTAATAAAACCCAGTCAATTAAAGAGATAAGTTGGAATTACACACACAATTGGAGACATTGTAATGAAAAACAAGAACTCTTCTGAATGCTGATTTTAAATACGATGATAATGAAACACTAAAACAAAACCTCTAGATACAAATATTTGAAAGATCTAACTCTGTGCTATAAAACATAACTTAAAGCCATCATGACAACAATTCAGTAAAGAGTCTGAATCACAATAATGCAAATTGATTCCACTCTCAATGTTCAACTGCTATCAAAATTTCTTCTCTTATGGCAGCTATAAAAAATTAAAAAAGAAAATTTGGAATTATACTTTCATACTGTTGTCCTCCATTTAACTAAGTAAGTTAATTACCTATTCTGAATTAGGTCCCATTATTTTGACTTTTCTTTCTTTTATTTTTTTTACATTACCTATAATACATTGTCATAGACAAAAAGAAAAAAAAAGAAAAAAAAAAAAA
>NW_016810766.1:895126-908992 GCF_001698545.2 Rhinopithecus bieti | reverse complement strand
AAAAAAAAAAAAAAGCCTTTCGTGAACTGAAATGGAGGAGATTTAAACTCTTTTATGTTTGTAAGTGTAAACAAAATGATTTAACCCTAAGGATTTATACAGAGATGTGAGACAGATAGACAGCATTTTTAAGGTGACAATACACATTACTGAAGAAAGAAGTCAATTTTTTGATTTATAACATCGTGTAGAAAATTAATAGGATTAAATGAGGTGAAATTTCTATATTGATGCTCTGTAAATTTTAATATCTCCCTTTCTCTTCCTTTTTGGTATGGATTTTGTTCTTTAAGTATGTAACTGACAGCAGTATTGTTTCAACCCAAGTTTTAACTTATGTTACTGAAGTAGGAAGAAAGACCTTCCTATAGACCCAGACATCACTTTAGATGGTTTTCTTGCAGGGGTAAGTGTCAGTTGTACTCTCTTCACACTGATAATAAATTAAGATTATATGTTACTCCTGTTTGATTTTCCTTGACATATTATAATAATTGTTAGGATGCTAATTAGCAAATTGTGAATTTGTTCACCAGTTTAATATATTTTGGATTTTTTTTAAGTACAGGAGCAAATTAGCATGACATATGACACACAATCACCATAACAGGATAGCAAACAAAAGAAGATAAATGAATATGTATATAGTTGAAGTTACTATTTTATTTTATTTTTGGAGAAGAAAGATAATGGTTGATCTACTCTTAGTGGAAACTTCCATTAGATTGGCAATGTAGTAGGCCCTTCTGATATGGTTTGGCTGTATCACTACCCAAATCTCATATTGCATTGTAGCTCCCATAATTCCCATATGTTGTGGGAGGCACCCTGTGGGAGGTGATTGAATCATGGGGGTGTGTTTTTCCCATGCTGTTCTTGTGATAGTGAATAAGTCTCAAGAGATCTGATGGTTTTATAAAGGGCAGTTTCCCTGCACACTCTCTCTTGCCTATTGCACCATGTAAGACTATATTTTCTCCTTCTTCACCTTCTGCCATGATTGTGAAGACTCTCCAGATATGAAATTTATTTTTCTTTATAAATTACCCAGCCTTGGGTATGTCTTTATTAGCAGCATGAGAAGGGACTAATATACCTCCTGAGGGTTGAACTGAAGTGAATTGAGTTGAATTGACCTCTACTATGAGAAAGGTAAATTATTTTTATTTTATGACATGATTTTTGCATGTTTGATTCACTGACAATATATACCATAAGCACTTTGTCAGTGAACATTCTAGAAACCCTCAGTCTACTCGCATGAAGAATGTGCCTGCTAAAATTATTTATTCAAGGTAGATTAATGAAGCCCCTTGTTCACGTTTTATGTAAAGCTGTTAAATGGGCTGTAGAATAAAATTTCTGTTATTCTACTAAAATTAAATTTTAAGAACAGTAAAATCAGTTTTTAACATCTTTATATGCAGACAAAGATACCTGGCATATAGTAGACATGCAATCCGTGAAGAGCAAATAAATAAATAAATAAATAAATGGGTCAATAGCATTCTAGATAACTATAAATGATTATTTCTGTTTTTACTTATTTGCTGTTTCATTATCATACGTAAGTTCCACAGTGTTTGTAGAATGCCAATCTTACATTTGCTTTGAGGTAGAATATGCTGAAAGGAAAGTGTAATCTCTGGGTGACCAGTCACACATTATAATGGAATAGCATAAAATGGTACATAGAAATAAAACAAGGATATTGGCAACCTGTCTGGCACATCATGTGCCAATTCTATCCTTTCAGGAAATCTCCCTTTAGTGACTATGCAGTCCAATTGGTATTGGAGCTTGATGTGTGACTGATGAAAGCAGCTTATATCTGGGTGCCAACACAATCACCTGGAAAGGAAGGAGATCTGTTGTCATGTAAACCCTTAACAAAACCTGATGTTTACACAAAGACCCTTGGCACAGGGGCACCAAAGCCTGGAGCCAATCAACCACTGCAGTAAAATGATTTAAAAGAGGAATAGAAAATGGTATGTTTTGTATTCCTTTGTTTGGTTTAATCAAGCTTGTGTCTAAATGGTAATTGATGCCATCAGAAGAATAAATGACTTCCTACCTTAAATTAAATTTAGGTTTTTGTTGCATATGTCAATTCTTCTAAAATTTACTCATTAATACTATTTTGGCCTCCTAAACCCTCATATTTGGGTCTCCTCTATAAAAGTAAAATCTAAATATAACTTATGACTTACATAAAGCCTAAAATATTTTTTTGAAAAGAGATTAATAAGTGTTAACAAAAGTTATTTGAATTATTTTGCTTGGAAAGACCAAGATTTTAGATATAGGTTATTCCAAATGGAATTTCCATGGCTTTCTCAAAACTTTTTAAATAACTTTATAATGTGTTTAATAGCATTCCTCCAAAATTCATATGCACCTAAAACCTGTGAATAGAATGTTATTTGGAAACACGATCTTAGAAAATGTAATTGAGCTAATGTAGACCCAAATTCAATAAGACTTCTGTTCTTATATTAAGCAGAAAATTTGGACACACAAACACAGACACAAAGAGAAGGACATGGGAAAATTGGAACACCAAAGATTGCTTATAGCCAACAGAATTTTCCCCTACAGGGTTAAGAGGAATCGTGGTCTTGCTTACAACTTGATTTGGAACTTCTAGTCTCTAGAACTGTGAGATAAAAATGTCTATTGTTTTAATAGATATGTTTTTGGTAATTTGTACAGTAGGTCTAGGAAACAAATTCAGGTTTTGGTATTGGGAAGTTAGGTACTGGTATAACAAATGCATTAAAATGGGAAAGTGGCTATTTAAACACATTGAAATATTTGTTATTTTTGCAAAAAAAAAATTGTGTTCTAAGTTGGATGCAGTAGAATTCTAGGTTGGAATTACACGCCTGTAATTCCAACACTTTGGGAGGCTGAGGCGGGCAGATCACAAGGTCAGGAGTTGGAGACCAGCCTGACTAACATGGTGAAACCCCATCTCTACTAAAATACAAAATTAGCTGGGCGTGGTGGTGTGCACCTGTAATCCCAGCTACTCTGGAGGCTGAGGCAGGAGAATCGCTTGAACCCAGGAGGTGGAGGTTGCAGTGAGCCAAGATTACCTCACTGCACTCTAGCCTGGGCTAAAGAGTGAGACTCCATCTCAAAAAAAAAAAAAGCCTAAACTGCTTTGAAGGGAATACTTGTATATACAGACACTACTGTTGATTCTGGTGAGGGCTCTGAAAGTAATGAGGAGAGCTAGAGAGAAAGCCTCTACTACCTGAGAGAATACATATATTATGAGCAGAATGTTGCTAGATTATGAACATTAATAGTTTTTCTGGTGATATTTCAGATGATAATGAGGAATATGCTATTTGAAACTGGAGGAAAGGCTATCCTTTTTATAACGTGTAAGAAAACTGAGCTGAATTGTTTGCAGCCACTGAGCGGAAGATGTAATTTCTAACTGATTAAGTTGGATAGTTAGCTGAGATTTCTAAGTCAAATGTGGAAGGAACAGCTTAGTTTCTCATTGTTTCTTTATTATAATTGTGACAGTAAAGAGATAAATTAGGGCATAAACTATTAAGTAAAAATGAATGAGCACTTGATTATTTTGAAAGTTTTCAGTCCACCCAAATAAAATGATCTGAAAATTGGGTCAAGGGTGTAGTTGCACAATTGTATACTAAGATGGTGGTTAGGCATATAAGTAGGTGTGTGACTTAAGGATCTAACAACCATCTCAGTAGAATCTAGAAATAGAAACAAAGTTATCGAGGAAAGATTTGTATAGAATGCTAATGTTTAATGTCATGTCTTGTCTTTATATTGACAGAAGAGAAATAAGGTTTTTGGCAATTTTATAACAGCAGAAACACTGCCAAAAAGTACTGAAAGGGATAGAAAAGGGACATATTTAAGATCAGAAATAGTAAAACATCTGGTTTCTGATGTTTTAAGCCATCAATTTTGTGATAATGTTATTATGCAACTTTAGGAACCAACACAATCGCTAAAAGAAAAAAAATACTCATTTGGGTGGTTTAATACCTAAGAAAGAAATATGATACAGAATAGTGAGGAGATGCCTGAGATTAGGTACATGTGACTGTTTTGAAAAATATCTCTAATGTCTTAAGAATTAAAAGTTAATTAAAAGATATAGATCCAAGGTGGCAGACTTGAAGCAGCCAGGAAGGGCTTTTCCTACTGAGAATGTAGAATATTGAGTAGACTGACATAATCCAAACAGATCTTCTGACAGAATGCATTTAAAGTGGAAGGGGAGACAACACAGACAACAAGGCTGATGAGAGAGGAAACTGTGAAACATGCAATGTTACCAAGTGCCAGGACTCATTTCTGGCCCTGAAGAGTTCCCAAGGAAGGGGAGAATGAAATAACTGTGGAGTGCTGCACACCTGCCATTGACCTCTGAGATCCTAACTGCAGGAAACCCCACAAGCCCCATGGACATTTTACTGGGTGGGGGAACTGCCAAGAGAGTCAGCAGAGACATAACTTGAGTCTGCACAGAGCCCAAAGGGTTTCACATGGGGACAACAGCAGTGGAACATGACCATAGTTGCCCATTCTCCATGGCCATCTGTCTTTAGATGGCATTAATCTTTGTTAACTGCTGGACCTGGAGAGAGCAGAACTGTCTTTCCTGCAGGGCTGTCCCCAGTGGTTAGAGCATGCAGCTGAGGGTTGCTGAGCTGAGCTTTGGCCTTCTGAAAGCATCCAGAAATGATGCCAATTGACTAAACCCAGCTTATACCACAATCAAACCCTCAAGGTTATTAAAGAATATAAAAGCAAAAATCCCCATCCAAAGTATAACCACTTTAAAGGTTAAAGAAATGTCAGTATACACAGATGAGAAAGAACTAGTGAAGGAATTCTGACAACTCTAAAAGCCAGATTTTCTTCTTATCTCCAAATGATCAAACTAGCTCTCAGCAATGCTTCTTAACCAGATTGAAACAGCAGAAATGACAGATGGAATTCAGAATCTGAATGGCAAGAAAACTCATGAAAATATAGGAGAAAGTTGAAATCCAGTTCAAGGAAAACAATATAACAATCCAAGAGTTAAAATATGACATACCCATTTTAAGAGAGAGCCAAACTGAACTTCTAGAATTAAAAAATTCACTGCAGGGATTTCATAATACAATTGGAAACATTAATAACAGAGTAGACCAAGCTGAGGAAGGGATCAAAGAGTTTGAAGACCACTCATTGGAATCAACACAGGCAGACAAAAATAGAGAAAATAAGATTTTAATAAATTAACAAAACCTCCAAGAAATATGAAATTATGTAAATTGACCAAATCTACAACTTATTGGCATTCCTAAAAGAGAATAAGAGAGAGTAAGTAACATGGAAATTATATTTGAGGATATAGTCTACAAAGTTTTTCTCAGTCTCATGAGAGAGGTCAGTATGCAAATTCAACAAATTCGAAGAACTCCTGTGAGACAATATACAACACAAGCAGCTCAAGATACATAGTTATCATATTTTCCAAGGTCAAGGGTAAAGAAAAGATATTAATGGCAACTAGAGAGAAGAGGCCAGTTACTTGTAAATGAAATTCTGTTAAACTAACAATGGTGCTTTCATTAGAAACCTTACAAGCCAGAAGAGACAAGGAGCCTATTTTCTGCATCTTTAATAAAACAAATATAAATTTCAACCAAGAATATTATATCCCACCAAACTAAGCTCCTTAAGTGAAAGAGAAATAAAATCCTTTTCAGACAAGCAAACACTAAGGGAATTCATTACCACTAGATCTACCTTAGAAGAGGTTCACATAGGAGTGCTAAATATGAAAACAAAAGACTGATACATGCCACCACAAAAATCATACTTAAGCATATAGCCCACTGACAATATAAAACAACTAGACAATCAAGTTTACATAACAACTAGCTAAAAACAAGATGACAGTGTCAAATCTTTACGTATCAATATTCACCATGAATATAAAGGGGTTAATGACCCACTTAAAAGGCATAGGGTGGCAAGTTGGATACAGAGACAGCACTCACCTGTCTGCTGTCTTCAAGAGACCTATTTCACATGCAATGACACACATAGGCTCAAAGTAAAGAGATAGAGAAAGATGTAGCAGGCAAACAGAAAACAAACAAACAAACAAAAAAAATGAGTAGGGGTTGAAATTCTTATATCAGACAAAACAGACTTTACACCAACAGTTATTTAAAGGGACAAAGAAAGGCATTACATTTTGATACAGGGTTCAATTCCACAAGAAGACATAACAATTCTAAATAGATGCTCAGCCAACATCAGAAACCCAGATTCATAAAACAAATTTTTAGACACCTCCAAAAAGACTTTGATAATGACAAAATAATGGTGACTTCAACCCACTGGCAGTATCAGACAGATCATCAAGGCAGAATACCAATAAAGATATTCAGGAGTTAAACTCAACATCTGATCAAATGGACCTAGCAAACTTCTGCAGAATACTCCACCTAACAACAGCAGAATATATATATATATATTCTTCACGCATATATACTCATCTTCACGCAACATATATTCTAAGATTGACCACATACTCAGCCAGAAAGTAAGTCTTAACAAAATAACAATCATATTAACCACACTCTTGGACCACAGCACAATAAAATATAGTAACCAATACCAAGAAGGTCTCTCAAAACTATAAAATTACATGGAAATAAATCAAACTGCTCCTGAGTGACTTTTGAGCAATGAATGAAATTAAAGCAGAAATCAAAAAATTATTTGAGACTACTGAAAACAGAGACGTATACCAGAATCCGTGGGACATAGCTATAGTAGTGTTAAAAGGAAAGTTTATAGCACTAAATGCTTACATCAAGAAGTTAGAAAGATCTCAAATTAGCAACCTAACATCACACCTAGAGGACCTAGAAAAAAAAGCCAACAACTCCAAAGCTAACAGAATAAAAGAAATAACCAAAATGAGAGCTGAACTGAATGAAATTGAGATGTAAAAATTCACACAAAAGATCAACAAAAACTTTTTTTAAAGAATAAGCAAGATTGATAAACTGAGAGCAGGGCTAGTGAAGATAAAAAGATCAAAACAAACACAATCAGGAATCACAAAGGTGACATTACCAGCAACCCCACAGAAATACAAAAACCCTCAGAGACTATTATGAACACCTCTGTGCACACAAACTAGAAACCCAAGAGAAATGGATAAATTCCTGGAAGCATAATCTCCCAAGATTCAACTAGAAAAATATAGAAATACTAGTTAGACCAATAATTAGTTCAAAAATAAATTCAGTATTTTTTAAAAAAAGAAACAAACCAAAACAACAACAACAACAACAACAAACAAAACAACCCACCCTGAACAAGATATATTTACAGCCAAATTTTATCAGACATACAAGGAAGAACTGGTAGCAATCCTGCTGAAGTTATTTCAAAAAGTAAAGGAGGAGGGACTTTTCCCCAATTTACTATATAAAACCGTCATCATGTCTGTATCAAAACCTGGCAGAAACACATTGAAATAAGAAAACTTCAGACCAATATCCCTAATGAACATACATGCAAAAATTCTCAAGAAAATAACAACAACAACAACAACAACAACAACAACAACAACAACAAATGCAGCAGCACATCAAAAAGTTAATTCACTCCAATCAAGTGGGCTTTATTCCTGGGATTCGAAGTTGGTTCAACATACACAAATCAATAAATGTAATTCACCTCACAAACCAAATTAAAAACAATAATCACATGCTTATCTCAGCAGATGCAGAAAAGGCTCTTAATAAAATTCAATAGCCCCTCATGTTAAAAACCCTCAACAAACTAGGCATCAAAGGAAAATATCTCAAAATAATAAAAGACATCTATCACAAACACACATCCAACATCACACTGAATGGGTAAAACCTGGAAGCATTCCCCTTGAGAACTGAGACAAGAATGCCCACTGTCACCATACCTATTCAACATACTACTGGAAGCCCAAGCCAGAGCAATCAGGCAAGAGAAAGAAATAAAAGCAATCAAATAAGAAGGGAGGAGGTCAAACTATTATTACTAGGAAAACCCAGAGAGCCTGCCAACCAGTTCCTAGGACTGATAAACTAATTCAGTGAAATTTCAGGATACAAAAATCAATGTACAAAAATTAGTAAAATATCTAAACGCCAGTAACATTAAAGCTAAGAGCCAAATAGAGAACACAATCTCGTTTAAAATAGCCAGAAAAAGAATAAAATACCTAGGAACACAGCTAAGCAATGTAACAAAATCTCAACAACATGAATTACAAAAAAACACTACTGGGAGAAATCAGATACATGAAAAACAAATGATAAAAGACTTCAAGCTCATGCATAGAAAGAATCAATATTGTTAAAATGGTGATTTTGCTCAAAGCAATCTACAGATTTAATGTTATCCTATCAAACTAAGAATGTCTTTTTTCACCTAATTATAAAAATCTATTATAACATTCGCACAGAATCAAAAAAGAGCCTGGATATCTGAAGCCATCCTAAGGTAAAAGAACAAAGGTGGAGGCATCATATTAATAGACTTCAAACTATACTGCAAGGCTACAATAACCGAAACAGACTAGTGCTAGGACAAAAACAGATACATGGACCAATGAAACAGGTTAGAGAACCCAGAAATAAAGTCACACACCTACAACCATCTGATGTCTGACAAAATCCGCAGTAACAAGCAATAGGGAAAGGAATCCCTATTCAATAAATGGTGCTGGGAAAACTTGCTAGCCCTATGTAGAAAATTGAAACTGAACCTCTTCCTTAAACCATGTACAAAAATCAACCAAAGATGGATTAAAACCTTAATATAAGACAATAAAACCCACAGAAAAAAAATAGGAAATACCATTCTTGACGTTACCCTTGCCAAATAATTTATAATTTATTCCCCACAAGCAATTTCAACAAAGCCAAACTTAGACAAGTGAGACCAAATTAAATCAAAGAGCTTCTACACTGCAAAAGAGACCGTTAACAAAGTCAGCAGACAATCGACAGAATGGGAGAAAATATTCAGAAACTGCATCCGACAAAGGTCTAATATTCAGAATCTATAAGGAATTTAAACAATCCATCTTTCAAAAAAACACAGAACCCCACTAAAAAGTGGGCAAAGGACATGAACAGATACTTCTCAAAAGAAGACATACACGTGATTAACAAACATATGAAAAAATGTTCAACATCACTAATCATTAGAAAAATGCAAATCAAAACCACAATGAGATACGATCTAACACTAGTTAAAATTACTATTTTTAAAAGTCAAAAAAATGTTATCAAGGTTATGGAGGAAAGGGAGCACTTAGACATTGATAGTAGAAATGTAGGTTATTTCAGCCACTCTGAAAAACAGTGTGAAGATTTCTCAAAGAAATTAAAACAGATCTACCATTTGACCTAGCAATCCCTATACTTTCAAAGGAAAAGAAATCATCCTACCAAAAATACATATGTATTCATACCTCACTTGCAGCACGGCTCACAGAAACAAAGACATAATGTCAACCAAGATGTCCATCAATCGTGCAGTGGATAAAGACAATATGCTACCTATACAACATGGAATACTACACAACCATAACAACAATGAGATTATGTTCTCTGCAGTAGCCTGTATGCAACTGGAGGCTATTATCCTAAACAAATTAACATATAAAAAGAAAAACAAATTCTGACATTCTTACTTAAAAGCAGGGTACTAAATATTGAGTACACATGGATATAAAGATGGTAACAATAGACACCGGGGACTACTTGATGTGGGAAGGTGTGAGGGGAGAATGGATTGAAAAACTATCTATCAGGTACCATGTTTACTACATACATTATGGCATCATTTGTATACCAAACCTCAGTGATACATAATTTATCTATGGAGCAAACCTGCACATGTACCCCGAACCAAAATTAAAAGTCAAAGATCTAAAATCAACACCTAACATCATAATTAAAAGAACTAGAGAAGCAAGAGCAAATTCAAAAGCTAAGAGAAGACAAGAAATAACTAAGATCAGAGCAGAACTGAAGGAGATAGAGATATGAAAAATACTTCAAAAAATAAATGAATCCAGGAGCTTGTTTTTTGAAAAGATCAAAAAAATAGATACACTGCTAGTCAGACTAATAAAGAAGAGAGAATAATGAAATAGATACAATAAAAAATGATAAAAAGGAGATGAACATTGACTCCCCAGAAATGCAAACTACCATCAAAGGATACTATAAACACCTTTATGCAGATAAACTAGAAAATCTAGAAGAAAGGAATAAATTCCTGGACAAATGCACCCTCCCAGGACTAAACCAGGAATAAGTTGACTCCCTGAATAGACCAACAACAAGTTCTGAAATTGAGGCAGTAGTTAATAGCCTATCAACCAAAAAAAAATCCCAGAAACAAATGGATTCGCAGCCAAATTCTACCAGAGGTACAATTCCTTCTGAAACTATTACAAACAATAGAAAAAGAGGATCTACTCCCTAACTCATTTTATTAGGCCAGCATCATCCTGATACCAAAACCTGGCAGAGACACAACAACAACAAAAAAAGAAAATTTCAGGCCAATATCTCTGATGAATATCGATGCAAAAATCCTCAATAAAATACAGGCAAACCGAATCTAGCAGCACGTCAAAAAGCTTATCCCATGCAATCAAGTCAGTTTCATCCCTGGGATGCAAGTCTGGTTAAACATGTGCTAATCAATAAACGTAATCCAATGCGTAAATGCAACCAATGACAAAAGCCACATGATTTTCTCAATAGATGCAGAAAAGACCTTTGATAAAATTCAACTCCCTTTCATACTAAAAACTCTCAATAAACTAGATATCGATGGGACATATTTCAAAATAATAAGAGCTATTTATGACAAACCCACAGCCAATATCATACTGAATGGGCAAAACCTGGAAGAATTCCTTTTGAAAACCAGCACAAGACAAGGATGCCCTCTCTCACCACTCCTATTCAACAAAGTATTGGAAGTTCTGGCTAGGGCAATCAGGCAAGAGAAATAAATAAACGACATTCAAATAAGAAGAGAGGAAGTCTAATTATCTCTGTTTGCAGATGACATGATTGTATAATTAGAAAATTTCATCATCTCAGTCCCAAATCTCCTTGAGCTGATAAGCAACTTCAGCAAAACCTAAGGATACAAAATCAATGGGCAAAAATCACAAGCATTCCTGTAGGCAAATAATAGAAAAACAGCCAAATCATGAGTGAACTCCCATTTACAATTGCTACAAAGAGAATACCTAGGAATACAACTTACAAAGGATGTTAAGCACCTCTGGAAGGAGAACTAAGGAAATAAGAAATAGATAGACTTCTGGCCAGACTAATAAAGAAGAAAAGAGAGAAGAATCAAATAGACACAATAAAAATTGATAAAGAGGAGATCACCACTGATCCCACAGAACTGAGAACTAAGGAAATAAGAAAATAAAAGAGGACACAAACGAATGGAAAAACATTCTATGCTCATGGATAGGAAGAATCAACATTGTGAAAATGGTCATACTGCCCAAAGTAATTTACACATTCAATGCTATCCCTGTGTAGCATTGACTTTCTTCACAAAATTAGAAAAAACTACTTTAAATTTCATATGGAACCAAAAAAGAGCCTGTATTGCCAACACAATCCCAAGCAAAACAACAAAGCTTGCCACATCACGCTACCTGACTTTAAACTATACTACAATGCTACAGTAACCAAAACAGCATGGTACTGGTACCAAAACAGATATGAGAAAAATGCAACAGAATAGCGGTCTCAGAAATAACACCACACATCGGGTGGCACCCAAGATGGCCGAATAGGAACAGCTCCAGCCTCCAGCTCCCAGCCTGAGCGACACAGAAGACTGGTGATTTCTGCATTTTCAACTGAGGTATCGGGTTTGTCTCACTGGTGTGTGTCAGACAGTCGGTGCTGGTCAGTGGGTGCAGCCCAACCAGCAAGAGCTGAAGCAGGGTGAGGCATCACCTCACCTGGGAAGCACAAGGGGGAAGGGAATTCCTTTTTCAAGCCAAGGGAAACTGAGACAACCAACACCTGGAAAATTGGGTAACTCCCACCCTAATACTGCACTTTACCAAGGGTCTTAGCAAATGGCACACCAGGAGATTATATCCTACACCTGGCCCAGAGGGTCCCATGCGCACAGAGCCTCCCTCATTGCTAGCACAGCAGTCTGAGATCTAACTGCAAGGTGGCAGTGAGGCTGGGGGAGGGGAGCCCGCCATTGCTGAGGCTTAAGTAGGTAAACAAAGCCACCAGGAAGCTCGAATTAGGTGGAGCCCACCACAGCTCAAGGATGCCTCCCTGCCTCGGTAGACTCCACCTCTGGGGACAGGACATAGCTAAACAAAAAGCAGCAGAAACCTCTGCAGATGTAAATGTCCCTGTCTAACAGCTTTGAAGAGATCAGTGGTTCTCCCAGCACGGAGGTTGTGATCTGAGAACAGACAGACTGCCTGCTCAAGTGAATCCCTGACCCCTGAGTAGCCTAACTGGGAGACATCCCCCACTAGGTGCAGACCCACACCTCACACCTCACATGGCTGGGTACACCTCTGAGAGGAAGCTTCCAGAGCAAGAATCAGACAGCAACACTCGCTGTTCAGCAATATTCTATCTTCTGCAAACTCCACTGCTGATACCCAGGGAAACAGGGTCTGGAGTGGACCTCAAGCAAACCCCAACAGATCTTCAGCTGAGGGTCCTGACTGTTAGAAGGAAAACTAACAAACAGAAAGGACACCCACACCAAAACCCCATCAGTACGTCACCATCATCAAAGATCAAAGGCAGATAAAACAACAAAGATGGGGAAAAAGCAGGGCAGAAAAGCTGGAAATCCAAAAAATCAGAGCGCATCTCCCCCTGCAAAGGAACACAACTCATTGTCAGCAATGGAACAAAGCTGGACGGAGAACGACTTTGACAATTTGAGAGAAGAAGGCTTCAGTTGATCAAACATCTCAGAGCTAAAGGAGGAACTACGTACCCAGTGCAAAGAAATTAAAACCTTGAAAAAAGAATGGATGAATAGATAACTAGAATAACGAATGCAGAGAAAACTGATACGCAGGTAAAAGAATGCAGATAAAAGAATGATAGAGATGAAAACCATGACACGAGAATTACGTGACAAATGCACAAGCTTCAGTAACCAACTCGATAAACTGGAAGAAAGAGTATCAGTGACTCAAGATCAAATGAATGAAATGAAGTGAGAAGAGAAGTTTAGAGAAAAAAGAGAAAAAGAAATGAACAAAGCCTCCAAGAAATATGGGATTATGTGAAAAGACCAAATCTATGTCTGATTGGTGTGCCTGAAAGTGATGGGGAAAATGGAACCAATTTGGAAAACACTCTTCAGGATATCATCGAGGAGAACTTCCCCAACCTAGTAAGGCAGGCCAACATTCAAATTCAGGAAATACAGAGAATGCCACAAAGATACTCCTTGGGAACAGCAACTCCAAGACATATAATTGTCAGATTCACCAAAGTTGAAATGAAGGAAAAAATGTTAAGGGCAGCCAGAGAGAAAGGTAGGGTTACACACAAAGGAAAGCCCATCAGACTAACAGCAGATCTCTCGGCAGAAACTCTCCAAGCCAGAAGAGAGTGGGGGCCAATATTCAACATCCTTAAAGAAAAGAATTTTCAACCCAGAATTTCATATCCAGCCAAACTAAGTTTCATAAATGAAGGAGAAATAAAATTCTTTACAGACAAGCAAATGCTTAGAGATTTTGTCACCACCAGGCCTGCCCTA
>NW_016810766.1:817840-892407 GCF_001698545.2 Rhinopithecus bieti | reverse complement strand
ATAGCAAAGACTTGGAATCAACCCAAATGTCCATCAGTGACAGACTGGATTAAGAAAATGTGGCACATATACACCATGGAATACTATGCAGCCATAAAAAAGGATGAGTTCGTGTCCTTTGTAGGGACATGGATACAACTGGAAACCATCTCCTCAGCAAAGTATCACAAGAACAGAAAACCAAACACCGCATGTTCTCACTGATAGGTGGGAGATCACTTAGACCCAGGAAGGGGAACATCACACACCAGGGCTTATTGTGGAGAGGGGGAGGTGGGAGAGATAGCATTAGGAAATATACCTAATGTAAATGATGAGTTAATGAATGCAGTACACCAACATGGCACATGTATACATATGTAACAAACCTGCACTTTGTGCACATGTACCCTAAAACTTAAAGTATAATAATAATAAAAATAATAATACCACACATCTACAACCATCTGATCTTTGACAAACCTGACAAAAACAAGCAATGAGGAAAAGATTCCCTGTTTAATAAATGGTGTGGCGAAAACTGGCTAGCCATATGCAGAAAACTGAAACTGGACCCCTTCCTTACACCTTACACAAAAATTAACTCAAGGTGGATTAAAGACTTAAATGTAAGACCTAAAACCATCAAAACCTGAGAAGAAAACCTGGGCAATACCATTCAGGACATAGGCATGGGCAAATACTTAATGGCTGCAGCACCAAAAGTAATGGCAACTAAAGTCAAAACTGACAAGTGAGATCTAATTAAACAAAAGTGCTTCAGCACAGCAAAAGAAACTGTCATCAGAGTGAACAAGCAACCTAGAGAATGGGATAAAATTTTTGCAGTCTATCCATCTGACAAAGGACTAGTATCTGGAATATACAAAGAACTTAAACAAATTGACAAGAGAAAAACAACCCCATCAAAAAGTGGGCAAATATATAAACAGACACTTCTCAAAATAAGACATTTATGTGGCCAACAAACATATGAATAAAAGTTCATCATTACTGTTGATTAGCGAAATGTAAATCAAAACCACAATGAGATATCATCTCACGTCAGTTAGAATGGACATCATTAAAAAGTCAGGAAGCAACAGATATTGGAGAGGATGTGGAGAAATAGGAATGCTTTTGCACTCTCGGTGGGAATGTAAATTAGTTCAACCATTGTGGAAGACAGTGTGGCAATTACTCAAGGATCTAGAACCAGAAATACCATTTGACACAGCAACCCCATTACTTTGTATATACCCAAAGGATTATAGGTCATTCCACTATGAAGACAGATGCACATATATGTTTATTGGAGTACTATTCACAATAGCAAAGACTTGGAACCATCCCAAGTGCCCATCAATGATAGACTGGATAAAGCAAATGTGGCACATATGTGCCATGCAATACTATGCAGCCATAAAAAGGGATGAGTTCATGTCCTTTGCAGGGACATGGATGAAGCTGAAAACCATCATTCTCAGCAAACTAACACAGAAACAGAAAACCAAATACTGCACATTCTCACTCATCAGTGGGAGTAGAACATTGAGAACACATGGACACAGGGAGAGGACCATCACACACTGGGGCCTGTTGTGGGTTGCAGGGCTAAGGGAGGGATACCTTTAGGAGAAATAACTAATGTAGATGGCGGATTGATGGGTGCAACAAACTACCATGGCATGTGTATACCTATGTAGCAGACTTGCACATTCTGCACATGTATCCCAGAACTTAAAGTATAATAATAAGCAGTGGTTGACAACTTATATACCTATGAGACTATATAGGCAAATTAAATGAGTCAAACACATGGGATATTTATATATGAAACACATGGAGATATGTTTCATTTATGTAAAAAGTGCGTTCTCTAACAATTTTGTTGAGAAAAGTATTTCAAAATACTTCCCGTTTCTATTAAAATGCCTTTTCCCACTTTTGAAAAAACAGTGGCATAGCCACATGGTATCTGTGGCAGCTATTAAACTATTCCATCACAGAGTAAAAGCAGCCATAGAAAAGACATAAATGAATGAGCATGACTATGTTTTATTTTAAAAAATATAGGTGCTACCTTATATTTTGTTCATGGCCCCTGAATTTGTCCCATAGGCTGATTTTTGCCCTTGATGAAAAAAATTTACTAATACTTTTATTTATTACCAGAGAGATGTGTAGAACTCTATGTAATATGGTATCCACCTTTAAATCCAAAGTGTAGGTGACATTTAAGTGGAATATGGCAGTAGCTACCTTATCAGGTAAGCTTTAGACTTTCTCAGCTCTGATCCTTTTTACACACTGATGCCCTTGAAGTCCATTTTTGAACATGTTGGTTTCCTGCACATACATCTTTATAAGGTCTCCCCTCAGTAATGGAAAAAAGTTTAAAACTCAGTCTCCTAGCCTCTAGGTTTCCTCAATATTACCTCCCATTTTTCCACTAACGTATCTTGCTTAACAGACATACTGCCTTTATACAGCCTCTCTTTTTTTGGTCCTTCTATTTCTTCCAGTTTAATGTGTCCATACTCACAGCTAGCTGAAATGTAATTTTCCCTCTTATTTTTTTCTAATGAAACTGCTCATCATCTCCCAAGTAGACGTCTCCCCTGTTATAACTCCCCCAGGATTTATTTTATTTATGCTTTTTTAATGGCATTCATTATTACGTTTTGCTCTTATTCTTGTATAAGACATTGCCTCTTTATTATTATAAGATTTTTGATAATAGGCCTGATATCTGATTCATCCTTGTTTGTTCTCAAGGTATCTCACTAGGAGCAAAATAAATACGTTTTCCTTGAACTAACGTACCAGGGAAAATCATGACATAGCTTTTTTGTTGAAGTTTATATTTTATATTTTTATATTTATAGACATGCTAAATCACCCCATTTTGAATATAACTTAAATCACTCTTTCTGAGGAGGTTTTTTTGCTGTAGCTATTATTTATGCACACAGACACATACACACACACTTATACATATATGTATGTTCTTTTTAAAAATCTCCAAGTACGGAGATTCTTAAAGGAAAAATAATCTGTGCAAAATAAAATAAAGGTATATTTAAGAACTGAAGTGCCCGAGTCAACACCTTTGGCCTTCACATTCCAAATGTGAAGGAGTCAAGACTCCTTCATTTATCTGCTGGTTGACTATTAGGGAAAATTACCTAAATTCTTAATTTCAGTCTTTTAATCTGTTATATAGAGTTATAAAATTACCTACCTTATAGAGTTCCTATTAGGACTAAAGGCCTAGCACAGCGAGGCACATAGTTGGTGCTTCAATTAATTTTGTTTTTTATTAACACTAATCAATACTTAGTAGCATCTATCTATCTAATCTATCCATCGAAGTCTATCTAATTATATATATGTAGAATGTTGTATACGGGTCTAGATTTGTACACTCATCATTAATATCACTGTAATAATTTTCACTTTCAAACAACTCAAGGCAGATATTAATTCGTATTTATTTCTTTGGTCTGTTGCAACAGCTGTTAACATATTTCAGTTACGGCACCATAGCTGATACTACACATAGTTCCTATGTGGTGTCAATGACAGCAACTTGTAAATACACTAACATGTATGGGGCTATAGTTAACCAAGCAATGTAAGAATTACACAAGTTGTAATAAGTTAAAATTATTATTCATATTGAGTATAGCAATTTATAGAATACAAGCAATATTTTAAGATTGAAAGATGATCTGAATCTACTTTTAACAAATACCATTAAGTTTTCATAATTTTTGTCTTTTCCTTTTAAAATAAAACAATATTGCTTCATATGCTTCTCTGCCTTTGTTTCTCATAAATTGAAGAAACAATATTTAAATTCATATTTAAAATATTAGAGTATCTTACTTTGATTCATAAACATAAATCATTAATAAATAAAACATTACAGACCACAACAATAAAAATACAACATTATTAAAGTTTAGAAAGTTATTTCACTATCTTTCTATATTTAGGCATTTAATAATTTTCTTCAGTAAATAACACAAACTTTTCATCCCACATGTGAATTTCTTAAGGATTAGGATTTTAATAGTTGAGTTTGGACACTACTTCTTTGGTAACTTAGTTTTGAAAACTATAATATCATTAATATCATCATAAGGTCATGCATTGCTGTTTTACCCACTAAACAGTACTCTCAGACTAGAAATGGGACACGCATTTTTTTTTTCTTTAAAGTGACAAGGTCTCACTCTGCCACCCAGGCTAGAGTGCAATGACATCATCATAGCTCATTGTAACCTCTAACTCCTGGGCTCAAGCAGTCCTCCTGCCTTATCCTTCTAAGTAGCTAGGACTGCAGGCAAGCACTACCACTCCTAGCTAATTTTTAATTTTTTGTAAAGATGGAGTCTTGGTATGTTGCCTGGGCTGCTGTCAAAATACTGGACTCAAGAAATCTTCTTCCATTGGCCTTCCAAAGCACTGGGGTTACATGCATGAGCCATTGTGACCAGTCAGGATATATTTCTTAATGTAGTGTTTGAAGATTTTAGTATGAGCTTAATATGCCCTGGGTTAACTACAAATCTGATTCTCTAGCATATCAAGATAAAAGAAGCTTCTCTAGACAAGATGTAAATAAGTAAGCAAACATTTTAAAAGCTATTTTTAACAAGTAGCAGAATTTAATTATACAATTTTTGAAAACTATTGCTTTTGAGTCAGCCAGACAATAGTCCTGCTATTAGAATGCCTCAGGTCTACAGTGGGGGAATATCTATATAAAAGCAAAGGACAAAATAGTAAATAACATGGTAGAACATTGTAGGTCAGGAATCCTGAAGCTAGGTAGTAAGCCCATATTGAAGGGGCGTGGCCCTTGTATTCCAAGGCCTAAAAATAAACAACCTTAAAAGATTGCAAGAGTATATCATGGAATGGAGTCAGTTATAAATAAAATAACCTTCTTAGAGCCTATAGTCTTATGAGTCAGAGACCTCATGCCAAAAATGAATGCCTTCTGTTACAGATTTTACATTTTCTTTTAAGCCAATAGAGTCAAAATCTAAAAATCTATTTATCATTACTAGCTAGCTATTAAAATGGCTCTCAATTATCTTTGATCAACCGAAAGTCTGATAGCCATTTGGCCTTGGAAAATTCTCACCACTGTTGTCATATCCAACAGATTTGCACTATAGTGATCTTGATAAGCCTCAAGAAACAATTCAAAAACCAATTGTGAGATAATTTTTGTGTGTATGTGTAAGCAAAGTTATAGAAAGCACCCTTAAGACATCACTTGGTACAAAACACTTACAATAAATAATGTGAAGGAACCTATGCAATGTGTTTCAGTTTGTGTGATATTAAAAATGTACAGAATAATCTTACTTAAGAAATCATGTGATAAAATGAAAACAATCATTCACCTCTAGATAAGAATCTCAGTGAGTTGGAAAGAGCTAGGGACCTATGCATTTGTGCTGTATTTTCAGTGGTTATAAATAAGATTTTAGCATTCGTTTATATTCATGAAGAGAAAGAAGACAGAGAGACAGAGGCTCTGTGGAAGAGAAAACAGTAGTACAAAGGAAAATATCTTCAAAATTTAGACCAAGAGAATTATGATTCTTCTGATTTAGTGACAGTGATAATGAGTAACAGTAGTGCTAAAAGGTCCATTATTATAGATTATAGCTGCCACACCTTCCATGAACTTCAGTTTCTTCATTAAGGACATAAGAGTTGTGTTTCTATTAGGAACTCTAAGTTAGAAGAGTTTTGGAGTTTGACAGAATTTGGTTAAAGCTCACTTTCTCCACTTACGGTTGTTTTTGCTTGGCCAAATTTATTAAACAATTTGAGTTTGTGTTTATTTGGCTATAAAACTAGAATAGTTTTATCTACATCAAAGACTTATTGTGAAAAATTAATTGAAAAAATAAATATTGGCTGCTCTGGTGTAATTAACATAGTGCTTGGAATATAATAAATGCTGTTTAATGTTGATGCTCTTTCTCACCATTTTTTCCCTTAATATATACCAACTTGAACTCTGGACAGACTTTAAGATTCACTTTCACAAACCCATGGTTGTGATTATCATTTTTTGACTACTTGTATAACAATTCTGCTGTCAATACAGTAACCCTTTGCGATGTTTCTTCCTATTTCTAATCAACAGAAACCTCAGTCTCTTTCACATGAATAGCAGCAGTAAGCTAGTGTTCTTCTCATCCTGGACTGTTGCTACTTAAATACATAACCTACTATTCATGATTTCATTTTGTGTTTATGTCATCTGATAACATATGAAATTTTTTGGATTTCTGATTTTTGTCTTTTCAATTATCCTCAGAAGTATTGATGACCATCAGGCTGGGCACAGTGGCTCATGCTTGTAATCCCAGCACTTTGGGAGGCTGAGACGGGTGGATCACCTGAGGTCAGGAGTTTGAGACTAGCCTGATTAACATGGAGAAATCCCATCTCTACTAAAAATACAAAATTAGCTGGGTGTGGTGGCGCGTGCCTGTAATCCCAGCTACTCAAGAGGCTGAGGAAGGAGAATCACTTGAACCTGGGAGGCAGAGGGCAGAGGTTTCAGTGAGCTGAGATCACACCTTTGTACTCCAGCCTGGGCAACAAGACTGAAACTCTGTCTCAAAAAAAAAAAAAAAAAAGTATTGATGACTATATAATTGTACAAAATATTAAGAAATGTTTTATGGATCATTGCAGCCATAGTGCTCTGGACTTCATTTCCAGTTGACCTGAGTGTATTGTCTGTATTTTTTTCTATGGAGTTTCAAACTTTGCCATCATCCTACTCATTATTTTTTTCTTATACATATGATGACTATGAGACTTTGTTAATGTGTTGCTGACATTCTAAAGTACTCTATGTATGGGTTCATCTGATCTGGTTTTCTAATATTTGAATCAATAAAGAGATTGATGTCATTCTAACATGCCAGACATCTAGCTGTAACTATTTCCCTTTCCAAATACAGACACTGCTTTAAATAATCCAAGATTTGATCTAATTACAGATTTCCTGGATGGTAATTTTTTCCCACCTTTTTTGCCCTTTCCACAATTAAGATATCATTCTTTCCATCTTTCCTTTATCACTATCCAGCTAGCCGTGATTACTTAGAAATTACTACCAATGCCTTTATAATTTTACTACAACTTTACTTAGTAGTCTGTTAGGGATTATTTCTGTGGCTGAAATTTGCATTCATTGAAGAGTATACATGTGTCTTTGACTATCTCCTCAATTATCTTTAGCTTCTGTTTCAGGTTATGCATTTATCCTTCCGTTTGGATAGGCTAAAGATCCTGCTTCTTAGCAGAGGAAGGGAAGTAAATTTCAGGTTTCATAATTTTCTTTTTCTGCTAAATTGACTTGCAGTTATTGACTATATCCTCTCTTTGATTTTACTTTGGTCAGTGTAACTAGCAACATCTCATTCCTTCCTTTTTAAAAAATCTTATCATTTTATTAGAACCAGGACATCATGGTAGAAATTTTTGACACTGGGTATACATCATACTTCCTGTCACAAAGGAATCAATCCTTAAGCATAATTAAAGGTGTCTGAGATTTAATTTTAACTATAATTTAGACTCAAGTTTGTGCGCTGATGGCTGTTGGAGATGTTGGTTATACTCTGTGTCAAAGAAAATATTACTTGAACTTTTAAAAATATGGTTTGATTGTTTGACTATGGAAAGGATCTGTAATGCATTTAAGATTTGGTAGTTAGGGTTCCCTCAGACAAACTACAAGACAGTATGTCCAAAAATATTCTAGGAATTTTAAAAGTAAAAATAAATAACCCCTGTCGTAAGTAGGGTTTCCTGGGAAGCAGACTCTGAGATGGAGATTTGCTTGCCTGTAGTTTGTTAGGGAGTGCTCTCAGGATCAACACCGACTATGGAGTGAGGGAAGAAGGACTGGAATGAGAAAGTTGTAATGCTATGTAGAAAGCTCTCAATCTAAGATGTCTTTATTTCAGGTAAGGGGGTCTGGATTTTATATCCCTGCATTGACCACTGGATGAGTACTGTCCCTGAGAAGATGGCAATCTCCAGTAAAGCAATTCCTTTTGATTTATATCAATTTTTGGAGAATGAAAGCCTCAATCCTAAGTGTTATCTGAAAGGAGCTTTATAGCATATCATCTACTGGATTTCACTTTTTGTGCGACTAAGATCTATTTATTTCATGAAATAAATGGGACCCAGCTTCGAACAGATCCTCAGAAATTCTTATTAGCCTCAATACCTGTAAAAACTCACAGGAGGAAGTTTAGTGGGACAAACTATAAGTCACCTATTGCATTTGGTCTTAGTCACCAATTGCAGTTGGTCTTTCACCACCTCTCTGCCCCACAAACAAGTCTACATTTTCCTCATCTTTGTTTAGAAACTCCAATGGCCTATGTGCTTTACTTTGTGGGATGGGTCTGCACCTCCACTTGTCATGCCCTTCTCATGCTGTATATACTGTCTTCTCATGTGTCTACTATCTTCTCATGCTGTACCCCAAACTTCACAAACACCTGAGATATTATACCTGCCAGTTCAAACATTTACATTAGCATATATGAATAAATTCAGTTAATCATCAGTGAAAGCCTCAGCAATTTTACTACTGCCTACCAGGTGCTATCAGCATTCCCCCTGCTAGTGAGGTGGCCTGGCCTTTGTCGTTGGCTGAGTGGCTAGCAACCCAGTTCCCAAATCCCATTTTTGAATCTGCCTCCTAGAATTATTCCTGGCACCAACTGCTGTAGGCTAGAGTCCCCAGGCATCACAATCTGGAAATAGAAAGATAAATTTGTGTAAAACCTTAGGCAGGGGAACACTAAAATACTAATAAATGCTCCAATGGGTCACATACATGGCAAGCATATCCTTCCTTTCCCCTATGGTGTAACAGCAACCTACCTTTTCCTGACACTTCAGGTCACTGGAAATCAATTTCAACTCAGACTTTATGCCCAATAATCATTTTAATATTGGAATATTCTCTTCACCCTTTTTTTTTCAGTGCATAGTCATATGAATAAATGTCCCATAAATCCCACTAGGAATATAAAATTATTACCTTATGTATTTACTGTGGTCTTGCAGGTCCTTGTTCCTGAGGAATCTGGTCTCTCAGTCAATGATTTCTAAGACTGAAAATTGGCTCGAGGTGTTTGACATTTTTTTTTTCTTTTTTTGAGGTGGAGTCTATCACTGTTGCCCACGCAAGAGTGCAGTGGCACGATCTCGGCTCACTGCAAGCTCCGCCTCCCGGGTTCATGCCATTCTCCTGCCTCAGCCTCCCAAGTAGCTGGGACTACAAGGTGCCTGCCACCATTCCCGGCTAATTTTTTGTGTTTTTAGTAGAGTTGGGGTTTCACCGTGTTAGCCAGGATGGTCTCGATCTCCTGACCTTGTGATCCACCTGCTTCGGCCTCCCAAAGTGTTGGGATTACAGGTGTGAGTCACCGTGGCCAGCTGGTCTTTGACTTTTTATTATTATTATTATTATTATTATTATTATTATACTTTAAGTTCTAGAGTACATGTGCACAATGTGCAGGTTTGTTACATATGTATACATGTACCATGGTGGTGTGCTGCACCCATTAACTGGTCATTTACATTAGTTATATCTCCTAATGCTATCCCTCCCCGCGCACCCCATGACAGGCCTCGGTGTGTGGTGTTCCCCACCCTGTGTCCAAGTGTTCTCATTGTTCAATTGTGGTGTTTGACATTTTTAAAGGTCAACTGCTCTAAGCTCCTGATTATTCAATCTTGATTTCTATCCAGATTAACACTTTTGTTGCCCATCTAGGTTCTTCCTAGGGTTGGTGTGTTCTATTAATCATCTCCATAACCCTGTGTGTTTTAAATTACCTTTGGCTGCCTTCCTACCCAGCCACTCATCCACTAAGTATGCCTGATTATTATTGCCTCTCTTGACTTTTACTTTTTGGCAGGTCAGTTCTGAAAGAGCATCTCCTACCTTCAGCTCTAGCCTATGGAGGACAGGCCCTATTGAAGTTTCTGTGTTCCCTCTGGAACATTTCTCATTTCCTTAGTAAAAAGAGTGTCCTCTGGCCCACTTGTCTATATTGGTCAGCTTGTGAGTATTCTGGCCTTATGTTTTGTATCCATTCTAACTTATAATCTCTTCTTCCACTCTCTGCCATGGCAGTTCTGGTATTTCTACTTCCCATAGCATGGGCCATCAATTTATCCCTGCTTCTGACGGCCATCCAAACTGTGTGTTACCACCTTCTCCTGGGGCTTTGCCAGGTTTTCAAACTCTACATTATGGGAGAGTGCTCACATTTTTTGAAAAATCTCATTTATCCAACTTTATATATCACTCTCTTCGATTCAACATTTTTTAGTGGCAGTTTCCAAAGTCTTTACTCTTGCTGGTACATATACTGAAGTTATTTTAGGGTAGAGTCTGTTTCCTCCTCTGGAAAACCTGAAACAGCCTCTCCTACCTTCAGCTCTAGCCTAAGAGGACAGGCCCTATTGAGCTATTCAATGAAGTTTCTGTGTTCTCCATGGAGCATTTCTGATTTCTGTAGTAAAAAGAGTGTCCTCTGGCCCTTTTGTGCATATTAGTCAGCTTGTGGGTATTCTGACCTTATAATATTTTTCCAAACAAATTATACTGCCACTTCATTCTAGGTATGGGTTTAAGGGTCAAGATGAAACGTTAGGGTAGATACCTAGGGATGTAACATGTTGTCTGTTTAGGCAAAGGCCTCTGTTCCATCTTTGAGGAAGAAAGAATACTATTTTTAACTCAGAGAATTGGGTCACTACTGTAATTCCAGAGGGTTCAAAGGGACTTAGAGTTTGCAAAGCTTTGAGTATGGTAATCTCAGTGCCTGTATTATTTTATTTTCATGTTGCTGATAAAGACATACCCAAGACTGGGAAATTTACAAAAGAAAGAGGAGTATTGGGCTTACATTCCACATGGCTGGGGAGGCCTCACAATTGTGGCAGAAGGCAAGGAGGAGCAACCCGCATCTTACATGGATGGCAGCAGGCAAACAGAGATTGTGCAGAGAAACCTCCATTTTTAAAACCATCAGATCTCATGAGACCCATTCACTATCAGAAGGACAGTATGGAAAAGACCCACTCCCATGATTCAAACATGTCTCACTAGGTCCCTCTCCCAACACGTGGGAATTACGGGAGTTACAAGATGATATTTGGATGGGGACACAGAGCAAAACTCTATCATTCTGCCCATGACCCCTCCCAAATCTCATATTGTCACATTTCAAAACTAATCATGCTTTCCCAACAGTCCCTCAAGCTTCCAACTTATTTCAGCATTAACTCAAAAGTCCGCAGTCCAAAGTCTTATCTGAGGCAAGGCAAGTCCCTTCCCCTTATCAGCTTGTAAAATCAAAAGAAAGTTAGTTACTTCCTAGATACAATGGGGGTCCAGGCATTGGGTAAATGCAGCCATTCCAAATGGGATAAATTGGTCAAAATAAAGGGGTTATAAGGCCCACGCACGTCCAAAATCCAGCAGGGCAGTCAAATCTTAAAGCTCCCAAATTATCTCTTTTGACTCCATGTCTTACACCCAGATCATACTGATGTAGGAGGTAGGTCCCCATGGTCTTGGGCAGCTCCAACCTTGTGGCTTTGTAGGGTACAACCTCCCTCCCAGCTGCTTTCACAGGCTGGCGTTGACTGTGTGCAGCTTTTCTAGGTGCACTGTGCAAGCTGTCCATGGATCTACCATTTTGGAGTCTGGAGGATGATGGCCTTCTCACAGCTTCACTAGGTGGTGCTCCAGTAGGGCCTCTGTGTGGGGCTCCGACCCCACATTTCCCTTTTGCACTGCCCTGGCAGAGGTTCTACATGAGGACCCTGCTCCTACTGCGAACTTCTGCCTGGGCATCCAGGCATTTCCATACATCTTCTGAAATATAGGAGGAGGTTCCCAAAGTTCAAAACTTGAATTCTGTGCACTCACAGGCTCAACATCACCTGGAAGCTGCCAAGACTTGGGGCTTGCACCCTCTGAAGCCATGGCCTGAACTCTACATTGGTCCCTTTCAACCATGGCTGGAGCAGCTGAGATGCAGGGCACCAAGTCTCTAAGCTGCACACAGCAGGGAGACCCTGGGCCCAACCCACCAAACCACTTTTTCCTCCTAGGCATCTGAGCCTGTGATAGAAGTGGCTGCTGCAAAGGATTCTGACATGCCCTGGAGACATTTTTCGCATTGTCCTGATTAGTAACATTCAGCTCCTCATTACTTATGTAAATTTCTGCAGCTGGCTTGAATTTCTCCTCAGAAAATAGGATTTTCTTTTCTATTGCTTTGTTAGGCTGCAAATTTTCCAAACTTTTATGCTCTGTTTCTTTTTTGAAACTGAATGCCTTTAACAGCACCCAAGTCACCTCTTGAATGCTTTGCTGCTTAAAAATTTTTCCACCAGATACCCTAAATCATCTCTCTCAAGTTCAAAGTTCCACAAATCTCTAGAGCAGGGACAAAATGACACCATTCTCCTTGCTAAAACATAACAAGAGTCACCTTTGTTTCAGCTCCCAACACGTTCCTCATTTCCATCTGAGACCACCTCAATCTGGACTATCTATCAGCATTTTTGTCAAAACCATTCAACAAGTCTCTAGGAAGTTTCAAACTTACCCTCATTTTCCTATCTTCTGAGCCCTCCAAACTATTCCCACTTCTGCCTGCTACCCAGTTCCAAAGCCACTTCCACATTTTCAGGTATCTTTTCAGCAATACCCCACTCTACTGGAACCAATATTTTCTATATTAACATGCTGCTGTTAAAGACATACCCAAGACAGGCCAATTTACAAAAGAAAGAGAGTTATTGGACTTACAGTTCCACATAGCTGAAGAGGCCTCACAATCATAGCAGAAGGCAAGGAGGAGCAAGTCACATCTTATGTAGATGGCAGCAGGCAAAGAGAGAGATCTTTTGCAGAGAAACTCCCATTTTTAAAACCATCAGCTTACGTGAGACCCATTCGCTATCAGGAGAACAGCATGGGAAAGACCTACCCACTTGATTCAATCATCTCCCACCGGGTCCCTCCCACAACATATGAAAATTATGGAAGCTACAAGATGAGATTTGGGTGGGGACACAAAGACAAACCATATCAATGCCTCTATCCAAAATCTTAGGGTCCCATTTGATTCCAGTCAGGACTATAATTTTAATTTATTATCTCCATTGCCCATATAATAAAATCTCAAACAAGATCTTTGAGTTTTTCTGCACTCTGGCTGTTCTGCAGGAGATAATAATCTCCTTAACAAACATCTAAGGAGGTAATTCCACCTTCACATTTTACTTTACGTTGGTAATAATCACTCTCATTATTTTATTGTCCTTCTCTAACGTGTGTGTGTGCGTCTATTCCTCCAAATTAATCATCCAGTTCCATAGTTCTTATACATACTTTTATACCCCAACCCTCATAAATTTACCTGAGATATTATACCTGCCATTTCAATCAGTTATGTTGGCATTCATGAAAAAATCCAGTTAATCATCAGTGAAAGCTTCAGCAATTTCACTTCTGCCTGCCAATGGCTATCAGCATTTCCCCTACTAGGGAGGTGGTCTTCATTGTTAGGTGAGTGGTTGGCAATCCAGCCCCAAATTCCATTTTGAATCTTCCTCTTACAATTTCTGGCACCAAATGTTGTAGGCTACAGTCCTCAGGGATCAGAATCTGAGAATAGGATTATTCCAGTGTGCATGTGGGAACAACACCCATGAGAGACTGCGAGAAGCAGGACTGAAATGAGGAAGAATTTGAACTTAGATACAAAGGCAACAGAGGCTTCAGTTGATCCTGCAGGGAACACTGAAGTTGGGATGATTTTTCAGAGATGTTCTGCTTCCTATCATGGATGCAAGCTGCTCTCTAGGAATGGGGCACTGCTTGAAGAAGGCAGCTCCCTTTTGGCCAAGGGAGATTCATAGGATGAACTGCCAGACTGCAGTTTTTCCAGTAGCTGGAGGAATGAATGTTTCAGTCTGTAAAGGATCATCTGCACAGTGCACCACACCACCAACTGCAATTCCTGATCTCCTGAACTTTATAGCATAACAGAAGAAGCCTATAGCATAACAGAAAAAGCCTTATTTCTCTGGAGTTGGGAAACAAATTGTGAATTAATAAAGCAGTATAGTGAAATGTATTATCAATGACGTTTTTAGCAAACACAATAATGATTTATTTGCATTCCCTAAAAATATACGTACAAAATTTGTAATTTGTGGATAAAAGTTTTCTCTTTTCCATTCACCTTTTTTTTTTTTTTTTTTAAGTAAAAGGATATTGTGGCAATATCAATTATTATGTCTTCAGGTTTAAGTAATAGAGTAGCCAAAATGTGACTTAAATAATATAGTTACGTATGACTTCACTTAACAGTGAAGTGTGAGGTAAGCATGTTACAGAGTTCATTCAGAAACAGTCATGAAAACAGGGGACTAGGTTCTTCAGTATTTTCACTCTGCCCCCAGTGACACCCCAAGCATGGCATCCTGGCAAAACTATTTCACAAATAGCAAGGAAAGGTGTGGGAGAAGAATGGCTTACCTTTGCTTTCTCCATTCATGTCAGAGATAAAACTTTTTCTAAGCCCCTTTTCCCCTTGACCAGAAATTGTTCATTTGATTACTCCTACTATTGCAAAGAGGAATGAGATTATTACAGTTGACTTAGACCAAATACTTCACATTACCTGATGCAGAGCATATTGTTTCCCAACCCAACTAAATTAGGATGTATACATAAGAAAAAGGGGGAATGGATATTGAATAGGCAACTGACTGTTTGCTGCAGTTATTATAGAAGGATTAGGCTGATGTGTAAATCAGGATGTGGAAGATGAGATGTTCACATTTACAGAATGATAGAAGAGTGGGTGTTATTGTATTAAATAAAAAATATTAACTCACTCAGGACCTTTTTTGTTTTTAAACATTAAAGAAAACAGTACTTTTGGAGAGTTTAAACAAACTCAATGTCTTGATGATTGTTTTATGGCATAACATTTGTTCTTTTGCATTAAATATACTCTTAAGCTTATTATTATTTTAACGTATGATGTATCAGTATGTCAATTAGAAATGATGACAGGTGAATTTTCACTTCAGTGTTGCTTTTCTACTTAAGTTTTTAAAATATTCTGCTTTTTTTTTCAGAAAAATGATGGAGTATATGGTTTTTTACTAAAAGCATACAATTCTTGGTCTTTATCTGTCTAACAACACACGCACACACAATTTTACCAACTTCCTTTGATAGAGGTATAGCCTTCAGCTAGGGCATATATGTTTTAAGATAATTAATTACCTTCATGTGCTGCAAAATGATGTTCCAACGTTCAGAGTCAAAAGGTTAAAAAATAATAAAAGTATAAATTAAAATAGATTATGCCAAATTAATTTGTTTTTGAAGAAGGAAAAAGATTTTTTAAATAAATTTAGTGTAGCCTAAGCATTTATAAAGTCTCCAGGAATAGATAGTAAGGTACTAGGCCTTCATATTCACTCAGCACTCACTCATTGACTCACTTAGAGCAACTTCCAGTTCTGCAAGACCCATTCATGCAAGCACCCTATACAGTTGTGCCATTTTTTAATATTCTATACTGTATTTTTTACTGTGTCTGCTCTATGTTTACATATGTTTAGATACAAAAATACTTGACTTTGTATTACAACTGTGTTCAGTATAGTTTTCAGTATGGTAACATGCTGTATAGGTTTGGAGCAATATGCTATAACATATATAGCCGAGGTGTGTAGTAGGCTGTACCATCTAGGTTTCCATAGGTACCCTCTCTCTCCAATGTTTACACGGGTTGAAACCTCCTAAAGGCACATTTCTCAGACTGTATCTTCATCCCTAAACAATGCATGACTGGGCCGGGCGTGGTAGCTCTTGCATGTAATCTCAGCACTTTGGGAGGCCGAGGCAGGCGGATCACCTGAGGTCAGCAATACCAGACTAGCCTGGTCAACATGGTAAAACCCCATCTCTACTAAAAGTACAAAAATTAGCTGGGCGTGGTGGAGTGTGCCTGTAATCCCAGCTACTCAGGAAGCTGAGGAAGGAGAAGCTTGAACCCGGGAGGGGGAGGTTGCTGTGAGCAGAGATCGCGCCTTTGCAGCCCAGCCTGGGCGACAAGAGAGAGACTCCGTCTCAACAACAAAAAAACAATGCATGACTGTACTTTCAGGTGTATTCATTAATGAATGATTCTACTGTCTGTTTTTGAAGTTTTTCTCTTACCCTCTTGTTACAGTTTCCTGACATAGCTTAGATTTGCTTTCTATCAAATGCTTGTAGCATTTACCTGCCCGCCCGTCCTCCTTCCTTCCCTCCTTCCTTCCTTCCTTCCTTCCCTCCCTCCCTCCTTCCTTCCTTCCTTCCTTCCTTCCTTCCTTCCTTCCTTTTTGAAGGAGTATTTTTAGTAGAGACTGGGTTTCACCGTGTTAGCCAGGATGGTCTAGATCTCCTGATCTCGTGATCCGCCCGCCTCGGCCTCCCAAAGTGCTGGGATTACAGGCATGAGCCACCGCGCCCGGCTCTTCCTGTCTTCCTGCCTTCCTGCCTTCCTCTCTCTCTCTCTCTCTCTCTCTCTCTCTTTCTTTCTTTGTCTCTTCTTTCTGTCAGAATCTCATTTTGTCACAAAGGCTAGAGTGATCTGCTGCTAGCTGCAACTTCAATCTCTTAGGTTTGAGTGAGCCTCAGGCCTCAGCCTCCTAAGTAGCTGGGACCACAAGTGCACACCTTCATGCCTGGTTAATTTTTTATTTTTTTAGAGACAGGGATCTCCTTATGTTGCCCAGGCTGGTCTTGAACTCCTGAGTTCAAGCAACCCTCCTACCTTGGCCTATCTATGTGCTGGAATTACAGGTATGAGCCACCACACTTGGCCTGGTTTCTGTTTTCTAATAACTCTCCACACTTTTCAGGTTGCTTCCTGTTCTTCCTCTTATTTCTTTGGCTCAAAGTCCTTGCTTCCATAATGAAAGCAACAGTCACTGGACTGTGACTGCAGGTTTCTCACCCATGGCCCTCTCTCACCTGAGGTTGTCAATCAAGCATCCCAGAGGTTCAAGTTCAACCTCTTTTACATTCAGATTTTAAATTTTGTTTTGTTTGTTTGTTTTACAGTTAATCTTTTAAATAAATATTATAAATCTCTAAAGATCAAATGGTCCATTTTACAGAGAGACTTGTCTTTCCCTGTTTTCTTTATGAGAGATTTCTGTATATGTTTAAATTTCAATCTCTCTCTGAGAAAATAAAAAATAATTGTCATTTTATAGTTTTTCCTTTTTTCCTGTCCTTTTCAAGACACTCTGAAATATTTTATTTTTAATGCCATTGCTTAATAATGATATTTCATCTCACAATATTAAGATTTAAATGTGCATATGGATATATTACATATAATCTGAGTACTTACTAATATGAATTTTTTAAGTTTAAAATATATTATGTTTTAATTCACTCACTAGGTTATTCAACTTTCATTCATGATGTGAATATTTAGAATACAAAGAAAAATGTAACATTAAGTACAAATGAATGTGGAAGCTTCTCTTGTGTAGAATCTTCTATTAATATATACCCTACCCAAGCAGCCTTTAATTTAACTTTATGATATAATCAGTTATTTCTACAAAGCCAGGATGTGGTTGCAATATCTTTAGCAATGTACTCTTGCAAAGCATTATAATTATTTTCATTGGGACAAACTGATTGTGGATTGTTTTTTCTGCAGATCAATGGAAATCATTGAAGAATTTTAAGCAAGAATAACGTAATCAGTTAAATAATTCCTGTGACCTGGTAGAGGATGGATCAGATAACACATGTGCTTATGGCAAGGAGAACAGTTAGGAAAGAACAGTAATCCAAAAATAGCTGGATAATCCAAAACTTAGGTACTGAGAGGGCCTAAAATTTTCTTAAATTTTACAGTTTCAGAGAAAGATGAACAAATAGAGGGAATTCAACCATGATATAGAAATAGTGCAGTGGTTTGAAGGCAGCAAAAGATAGAGCTGATTAGCAGTATAAGCTCTGGAGTCAGATAATTTGGGTTGCCACCCAGCTCTATCCATTTACTAGATCCGTGACCTTGAACAGGATGCCAAGTCTCTACGCCTCTGTTTTCCTCTCTGTAAAATAAGAATTGGAGTAGGTACATTAGTCACCCCTCAGAAGGTGAAGATTAGATTAGGCCATAAGTCCTTATATTAATATTGGGTAGAAAGCTTATCATTATTGGTTTACACAAGAGTTTATTTCTCACTTTGCATCCTTTTTCATGAACTCTTTTACTGAAGCAAATACGACAGAACACTTTGATGTATTTTGCAGTGAATCATATTTTCCTCACGTTTATTGACCTCTAGTCTTGAAAGGATAGATGTGTAGGTGAATAATTATGACACCCTTTAGGAGTACTTTGAAACTATTTGACATTGTACTAGCCATTTTCATTTTTTTCTTATTATTGTTTTCTTCATTTTAAAGTATGTTTCAGCCATAGTTCTCAGCATTTAGTAACATGGTGTTACTACATTGCATGTACAAATTTTTCTTTTATGAATGTATTTAATATATTCAATATCTATGGTTCTTTGAATTTAAATGTAGCTTTGAGTTCTCCTTGAAGTATTATTTTAATCTGCTCTATGAAAAAAATTACGTTTTAATAATTCCTCAGTCCACAGTAATGGATAAAAAATTGTGTTGTTCTTTCTTTTAATCTCTAGCATTTCTTTTATTTTGCTAGATTTTTAAAATCTCTTTGCTTATATTCCCACCTGTTTTTGCATATTGTTCACTTTCTTCATTAGAGACCCTAGCAAATTAATCATTGTTGTTTTAAATTTCCAGTCTGATGATTCCAACATTTCTGCCATATCTGAGTTGGGTTCTCCTGCTTGCTCTGTCTCTTCAAATTGTTATTTTTGTCTTTTAGTATGCCTTGTAATTTTTTGTTGAAAGCTGGACATGATGTACTGAGTAAAAGGAACTTCAGTACTTAGGCATGTAGTGGAGTGGTGGTAAGGCATGGGGTGAAGGTAATGTTCTGAGATCCTATGATTAGGTCTCAGTCTTCCAGTGAGCGGTGACCCTTGGCTGTTTACTTCCTAAATGCTTTATAGTCCTCCGCACCTTTGTCCTATAGGTGGGACAGGATGGCTGTGGGGCTGGAGTTGGGTACTTCCCTTCTCAAGGTTGGTAAGGCTTTGATAAAAAACAATAATTTAGGCTCAAGTAAAATAAATTTTCCTGAGGACAGACTTTGTTAAGAAAAACGGAATGTTCTGGCAAATTTCAAAATTTCAAAAGGTTCCTTTTCTCTTCCTCCTACAGGATGCATGACAGAATCTGATAGAGTTCCTGGAAGTAAAATCACAAAAGTGTGCTGCCCTCCCCGACTCCCACTCTATGGGCCTTCCTGGATTTTAAAAATCTCAGAATCAGTCCACAGTGAGCCTCCAGTAATTTGTCAATTACAGTTAAGTTTCCCTATCCCTGCACTGGTTCTCATAGAGGTTCATAATTTTCTGCTTTGGTAAATTGTGATTCTCTGTACCCCAACCCTGCTTTGTGCCTTTCCAAGTTGGGGGACAGTGGTTCGCTCTGTGGCCTCACTTGTCTGAAAGACCTAAGATTTGTTGATTTTTCAGTGATTTACTTGTTAGGATAAAGTGATGAATTCCAAGATCCTTATATGCCTGACTGGAAACTGGAAGTCCGTCCTTTTCTTTTTAATCGATTATGATGACTCATTTGGAGCTACTGCGTCTAAATGAAACTTAGATAATAAGGCAGAACTAAAGTTTGTTGAATTGAAAAATATAAAACCCGAAAGGTATTTGTCAGTTGATAATACAGAACACAAAAAGGTGAAGACACAAAGAATGTTTAAAGGAAAAAGGATTAGGAGTAAGAGAATATGTCAAGCATGCAAATTTGTTCATGTTAAAAATAATCATTATTTATCAAGCTGTTTGTCTTGATCCATGTCTGAGTCCTAGCATATATTTAGTGAATCTCTACCAACATTTAAACAATGTTCCATAATAAAAAAGAGGAGACCATGTTAGAATGTATTGAATGTGATCAGTTTAAATATTATTTTGGAAAATTTTTACTTTTGTGTAGTATACATTATATGTATGTGCTCTGGGTGTGTGTGCACGTACATATGTGTGTACTGATTCAGTATTTAAAGAGTGTTTCTTATTTATAGGATGTGATTAAGAAAGTTTGAAGTCACTAGAATGTTACGCAGTAAACATTTTTGCTTATTTAGCTTTCAGTTCAGAAGTAGTTTAAGGCATTTATATCATGTACTATCAGAATCATAAATATGGAAGGAACATGACATGATCAACTTGTCTCTACAAATTCCTTTTGAAAAAGTTTAAAATGTGTTAACTAAAACTGTATAGAAAGTCTCAATGTGATTTGGATGATTAACAGTCTATGATAAAGGTAACCTAACAGCTATTATATTTAATTAGAAAATTAAAATACCTGGAAATCATCACTGTCATTATTATATAAACACAAATTTAAGTTGGTAACAGAAATAGGAATTAAACCAAAGACTTCTCATTTCTAGTTTTCTGTTTTATTTAAGATATAAATGTTATCCAAATATTTAAGAAGTTAGACAGTTCTCTTTAAAATCTAGGAAATAGTAAACTCTGTGGAAAATTTGCATTATTGCTACTAAAATATATACAGTACGCGCCCTATATTCGTGTTTTGTCTGAACTTGAAACAAGTTATAACTCTGCTCTATTGTGAATTCTAGGATAAATTATTAACAATATATTATCAGGAATGTTCTTGACTAGCATATTTCCAATATTTCCAAATATTTGTATATTGAATTTGCAGGTTAATTTTAAAATTCTTTAAAGGTTACTTATTTTGAGATATTTAATTATGAAAAGTGTAAGCATTTGTCCTTTATCAAATGAGTCAAGAAAAAAGCCATATGGAGTTAATTATATAATTTTTTTTTTTAATTTTAGTTTATACAGTGACTCATAGCATGCAGTTTCAGTATTCCTTGGTAACTAAAGGATTGCGTTGGTCAAAATACTCATTTAACAAGAAGTCAGTGTAGAATAAAACACATTTTATCAAGATTTTCATTTTCTAATGTACAAGGAGTAATGTCACCCATTAAAAGCTAATTTACTTTGTTAATTTAATGATTAAATATGTAATTATATTTGCAGATCAATAGATCTGTATTGAGTTGGTAGTAGCACAGCTTGAAATAGTATGCACAAAAGACAAAACTAAATCCAGAAATAAGGACCAGCCTATGCCACTGTACTGGCTATGAACCCTAACTTCCTATTATAGTGCCCTTTCATCTACCAAATATTCTGGCAGTTGCCTGTGCTACAGATGGAATGCAAAACAATAAAATTACAATTGCCAGCGCACATCTTGAAATAATAGATGTCCTTATTAGTACCTTATATCCAGCTGTGATGTCTGAAAGAAATTGAGCTTAGTTTCAAACTGGGCTGACTGAATACATGCACATATGACCTTTTGGTGTCTAAAGCCAAGAGTGTTTGTAACTTCATAATAGCTTCTTATTCATAGCATTTATTGATAAAATTATATGAAGGCCTTTTAAAATGACATACAAAAACAGATTTCTGCTTTAATTTTTTTCCTCTTTATTTAAAATAGAAGTTAAAACAGATTATTTGAGTTTACATTTTCTTGGAATTTTGAAGACAACTTAATTGATTTCTTTCTGCATTAGAGACAGGAGAATGGTGACAACTAAGATTTGGAAGACTCAGAAACTGTAATGCAATATTATCTAGCACTTTTTAAAAAAGATATTGCATAACTGATAGGATATATCAGAAGTTAACATGGATATAGGAAGACTTTATGGGAAAACAAATTAAAATAAAATAATAAACATATGACCCTGGAAGTTTTCTCTAGAAAAAAAATGTTTAAACTGTATTTCTACTTATAGTGATTGCTGGCAAGGTGAACCTTGCCTAACAATCTTATGAGATTAATTGGTAAAATATGGTTTCAATGCTTGTTAATTCCTTGTGGTGTTAAGGAGTAAGAAATGTAATAGATGGCTTTTGATTAATGGAGAATTATAATAAGGCTTTACAGAAATACGGATCAACCCAGAGCCCACATTTTGCTGGAGGGCATTGGGAAAACTGGAGTATTATGCATAATAAAAAATGAAAAATGTGTGTGTCATAAGCTAGTTTATCAGCTAGCTTTTGCTTTATAGCACTCCAAAATTTTAGAGGCTTAAAATGACCATGTTTTCAGCTTACATTCTGCAAATTGGGTATTAGTATTGAATTCACATGGGCATTTTTCTCTGATCTAGACTAAGTTTGACTGATCTTGCCTGAACTTGCCAGTGTGTCTTTGGCTAGCTGATTTGTCATTTAGGACTGATTGGTTTATGGTGGCTTCAGTTAGGAAGGCTAGGAAGCCTGAGAGCCTAGTGCAGTCTATTTGTATGAATAGTTTTAGAATTACTATAACAGCAATAAAGCAAGCCCCCATATGCAAGCTCTTAACCTCTAATTGCTTCATGTCACTAGTTTCCAAGGGATGTCACATGGAGTAGCCTAGAGTAAGTGTGGAAAGGCATAAACAAAGCACATAGTATGAGAGGCTGTTAATTCAAAGAGTCTACTTCAGCATTTCTATTGGGATGAACATAAGTGATGCAATATGACTGAGGTAAGTTGAGACCTATGAAGAGATAGGAATACATATGTTTACTTTAACAGGTATGACAAATGCATTTTTGAAATAATATGTGTAATATTTTTATTTGGGTTTTAGCCTGCCACACTGCAGTGCTATGGCCTCACTTTGATTCTCCACAATTTTACTTTGAGATTATTTTTCTTTTCTTAACACAATGAATTTTGTTAGTGGGTACTCTGGTGTAATGAATGAACTGTGATGTTATCCTTTATGAGATTAATAGGAGTGAAAACAGGATGGAAATAGTAGATAGCATTATGCAAAGAGAAATCTGAAAACCCATTAAAAGCAAAAGTTTGAGCAAAGGATGGTAGAAAATCAGGATCCTTATAGACTTTTCAGATTTTGAAAATAATCTGGGTTTCCTATTAAAATAGAATGGCATTTAATAATATTAAGAGATAATCTTTATTTTCAGGCACTAAGTCCTTTGTATATATTTGTTTATTTAGTCCTCATCATATTCTCATAAACTCTATTATATTGTTATTCCCTTTTTACAAAAATAGAAACTGAAGGACAGAATACTTGTGTTATCTCCACATGGTTGTATCTCCATAGAGCTGGGAGACGATGTACGTGTAAGACAAATACAAATAGATTTCCTGTTGATTGTAAACTCTTGATCATTAAACTTTATAAACTATGGGGGGTGGTGATAAAAAATGAAGAATGAATATGTAATGACAATAATTGGGTCATGGCTGATACAGATTTCTGTAATGTTGTTACTTCAGAAGACAATCTTGGGAGGGGCCAAGATGGCCCATTAGAAGCAGCTGCAGTGAGTAGTTCTCACTGAGTGGAATGAAAATGGCAAGTAAATCCATCTCCTTCAACTGAAATATCCAGGTTCTCTCATTGGGACTGACTAGGTGGACAACTGGATCCATGGAGAATGAAGAAAAGCAGGATGGGGTGACAGCTCACCTGGGAGTGACATGGAGTCAAAGGAACCCCCACCCCTAGGCAAGATAAGTGGTGAGTGATTGTATGACACCAACCAGGAAAACACACTTGTCCCATGGGTCTTTGCAACCCATGGATCAGGAGATCCCCTTGTGAGCCCATGCCACCAGGGCCCTGGGTGCAATATACAGAACTTTGTGGAGTCTTGGAAGAACAGCCACTCTGGCACACACAGAGGCAGCCACTCAGGCACACATGCTCCAGCCCTAGGAATCCCAGCAAGGTGAGAGATCCTTCTATACATTCTCCTAGGAAGGGGGCTGAATCCAGGGAGCCAAGCAGTGTCATTCTGTGGGTCCTATTTCCACGTCACCTCACAAATTAACACCCACTGGTCTGGAATTCCAGTAAGCCAGCAGCAACTGCCCATGACAGGACAGAGTTCCTGGGGGAAAGGGGTGGTCGCCATTGCTGCAGTTTGGTTGACTCAGCTGCTCTAGCCTGCTGACTCCAGGGAGTCCAGGCAGTTCAGACAAGGAGTGCCCCACAACGCAGCACAGCTGCTATACCAGATCATACCCAGGCTGCAACTTTAAGAGGGACTCCCCACTGGGCAGGGCCTCCCTGCAGGAATTTCAGCACTCCAGTCAGGATTATATTGACAGAACTCTGATCTTTCCCTGGGACGGAGCCCCCAAGGTGGAGGAGCGGCTGCCATCTCTGTCATTCAGTTGACTCAGCCATTACAGCCAGCTGGCTCTGGAGAGTCCAGGTGGTCTGGACAAGGAGGGGTCTCCCACAACTCAGCACAGCTGCTCTACCAAAAAGCAGTCAGACTGCTTCTTTAAGTGGGTCCCTGGTCCTATTCCTACTGACTGGGTGAGACCTCCCACAGGGGTCTCCAGACACCTCTTACAGGAGCATTCAGGCTGGCAACATGTCAGTACCCCCTTGGGATGGAGCTCCCAGAGGAAGAAGCAGGCGGCCATCTTTGCTGTCTCACAGCCCACAGCTTTCATTAGTGATACCTCCAGGTACGGGAAAACTGAGGCAACCAGAGTCTGGAGTGGATCCTCAGCAAACTGCAGCAGCCCTGTGGAAGAGTGGCTTGACTGTTAGAAAAACAAACAGAAAACAACAATAACATTAACATTTAAATGTCAGCAACCTCAAAGATCAAAGGTAGATAAGCCCACAAAGATGAGAAAGAATCAGTGCAAATACATTGAAAACTCAAAAAGCCAGAGTGCCTCTTCTCCTCTAAATGACCACAACACTTCTCCAGCAAGGGCACATAGCTGGACTGAGGCTGAGATGGATGAATTAACAGGAGTAGGCTTCAGAAGGTGGGTAATAACCAACTTCACTGAGCTATAGGAGCATGTTGCAATCCAAGGCAAAGACGCTAAGAATACTAATAAACCAATACAACTGATAACCAAAATAGTCAGGTTAGAGAGAAACGTCGTCAACCTGTTGGAGCTGAAACACACAACACGAGAACTTCATAATGCAATCACAAGTATCAATAGCAGAATAGACCAAGCAGAGGAAAGAATCTCAGGACTTGAAGACTATCTTTCTGAAATAAGACAGGCAGACAAGAACAGAGAAAAATGAATGAAAAGGAATGAACAAAACCTGTGAGGAATATGGTCCTATGTAAAAAGACTGAACCTAACACTGATTGGGGTACTTGAGAGAGATAGAGAAAATGTAACCGAGTTGGCAAACATACTTCAGGATATCATTCAGGAGAACTTCCCCAACCTAGAAAGGCCAACATTCAAATTCAGGAAATGCAGAGAGTCACAGTAAGATAACCCATGAGATAATTAACCCCAAGATGCATAATCATCAAATTCTCCAAGGTTGAAATGAAAGAAAAAATGTTAAGGATAGCCAGAGAGAAATGCTAGGTCACCTACAAAGGGAAACCCATCACACAAACAGCAGACCTCTCAACAGAAACCCTACAAGCCAGAAGAGATTGAGGGCCAGTATTCAATATTCTTAAATAATTTCCAACCAGAATTTCATAACTGTCCAAACTAAGCTTCATAAACAAAGGAGAAATAAGATACCTTTCAGACAAGCAAATGCCATGGAAATTCATCCCCATCATGCCTGCCTTGAAAGAGCTCCTGAAGAAACCACCAAATATGGAAAGGAAAAACCATTATTAGTCACTACAAAGACACACTGAAGTACATTGACCAGTGACGCTATGAATCAGCCACATAAACAGATCTTCAAAATAACCAGCTAGCATCATGATGACAGGATTACATTCACAAATAACAATACTAACTCTAAATGTAAATGGGCTAAATGACCCAATTGAAAAACACAGAATGAATAGCTGGATAAAGAGCCAAGAACCGTAGTTATGTTGTCTTTGTAAGACCCATCTCACATGCAAAGACACACATAGGCTCAATATAAGGGGATGGAGGACAATTTACCAAGCAAATGAAAAGCAGAAAAAAGCAAGAATTGCAATCCTACTTTCTGACAAAAGAGACTTTAAACTAATAAAGATTTTTTTTTTTTTAAAGGTGGAAGCTGGAAGCATTACACAATTGTGAAGGGTTCAATTCAACAAGAAGGGCTATCTTAAATATATATGTACCCAATACCAGAGCTCCCATATTTATAAAGCAAGTTCTTAGAGACCTACAAAAAGGCTTAGACTCCCACACAATAATAGTGGGAGATTTTAACACCCCACTGACAGTATTAGACAGATCATTGAGACAGAAAACTAGCAAAGATATTCAGAACCTGAACTCAGCTCTGGATCAAGTGGACCTAATGGATATCTAAAGAGCTCTCTACCAAAAACATAACAGAACATATATTCTTCTCATCACCACATGGCATTTACTCTAAAACTGATCACACAAATGCAAGTAAAACATTTCTCAGCAAATGCAAAAGAACTGAACTTATAACAAACAGTCTGTCAGACAACAGCAAAATCAAATTAGGATGCAAGATTAAGAAATTCACTCAAAACCACACAACTACATGAAAATCATGCAACCTGCTCCTGAATGACTCCTGGGTAAATAATGAAATTAAAGAAGAAATCAAGAAGATCGTTAATGCTGATGAGAACAAAGAGATGATGTACCAGAATTGCTAGGATACAGCTAAAGCAGTGTTAAGGAGGAAATTTATAGCACTAATTGTCCACATAAAAAGATAGAAAAATCTCAAATTAATAAACTAACATCACAACTAAGTAACTAGAGAACCAAGAGCAAAGAAACTCAAAAGCTAGCAGAAAGCAAGCAATAACCAAATCAGAATGGAAGAGAAGGAGATAAAGACACACAAACACACACACACACACACACACACACACACACACAAAAAAAAAAAAAAAAAAAAAAAAACCTTAAAATCAATGAATCTAGGAGCTAGGTTTTGAAAACATTAATAAAATAGATGGAATACTAGTTAGACTAATAAAGAAGAAAACAGAGAAAAATCAAATAAACACAATCAGAAATGATAAGGGGGATATCACCACTGACTCCACAGAAATATGAACAACCATCAGAGAATCCTATAAACAACTCTATGCAAATAAAGTAGAAAATCTAGAAGAAATGAATAAATTCCTGGCCACATACACCCTCCTAAGACTGAACCATAAAGAAATTGAATATTTGAATAGACCAATAATGAGTTGTGAAACTGAGGTAGTAATAAATAGCCTACCAAACACAAAAAGTCCAGGACCAGACAAATTTACAACTGAAATATATCAGAGGTACAAAGAAGAGCTTGTACCATTTCTACTGAAACTATTCCAAAAAAAACCTAAAAGGAGAGAATTCTCACTAACTCATTTTGTGAGGCCAGCATCATCCTGATACCAAAACCTGGCAGATATATAACAAAAAAGAAAACTTCAGAATAGTATGTCTCATAAACATTGGTGCAAAAATCCTCAGTAAAATACTAGCAAACCGAATCCAGTAGCACATCAAAAAGCTTATCCACCATGATCAAGTTGGCTTCATCCCCACATTCAAGGGTGACTCAAAATACACAAATCAATAAATGTAATTCATCACATAAAGAGAACTGAAGACAAAAAACACATGATTATTTCAATAGATTCAGAAAAGGCCTTCAATAAAATTTAACATTCGTTCATGTTAAAAACTCTCAATAGACGAGCTACTGAAGGAATATACCTCAATATAATAAGAGGCATATATGAACAAACCCACAGCCAATATCATACTGATTGAGCAAAAGCTGGAAGCATTCTCCTTGTAAACTGGGACAAGAAAACAATGATCTTTTTCACCACTCCTATCCAACGTAGTATTGGCAGTTCTGGGCAGGGCAATCATGCAAAAGAAAGAAAGAAATAATATTCAAATAGTAATAGAGGAAGTCAAATTATCTTTAATTGCTGATGACATAATCCTGTATCTAGAAAAACCCATAATCTCAGCCCAAAAGCTTTTTAAGCCAATAAGCAACTTCAGCAAAGTCTCAGGATACAAAATCAATGTCCAAAGCCACAAGCATTCCCATACACCAACAAAAGGCAAGCAGAGAGCCAAATCATGAATGAACTCCCATTCACAATTGCTACAAATATAACAAAATACCTAGGAATACAGCTAACAAGGGAAATGAAGGACTTCTTCAAGGAGAACTACAAACCACTGCTCAAAGAAATCAGAGAGGACACAAACAAATGGGAAAACATTCCATGGTCATGGATAGGAAGAATCAATATCATGAAAATGGCCATATTGCCCAAAGTAATTTATAGATTCAGTGCTACTCCCATTAAACTACCATTGATATTCTTCACAGAATTAGAAAAACTACTTTAAAATTCATATGAAACCAAAAAAGAGGCTGAACAGCTAAGACAACCCTTAGCAAGAAGAACAAAGATGTAGACATCATGCTACCTGACTTCAAACTACACTACAAGACTACAGTAACCAAAACCACATGGTAGTGGTACAAAAACAGGCACATGGACCAATGGAACAGGATAAAGAGACTGGAAAAAAGGTCACACACATAAAACTACCTGATCTTTGACAAATCTGACAAAAACAAGCAATGGGAAAGGATTCCCTATTTAATAATTGGTGCTGGGAGAACTGGCTAGCCAAATGCAGAAAATTGAAACTGGACATTTTTCTTACACCTTATACAAAAATTAACTCAAGATAGATTAAGGACTTAAATGTAAAACCCAAAACTATACATCCCTAGAAGAAAATCTAGGCAATACCATTCAGGACAGATGCACAGGCCAAGATTTTGTGATGAAAATGTGAAAAGGAATAGCAACAAAAGCAAAAATGGACAAATTAGATCTAATTAAAGTAAGGAGCTTATGCACAGCAAGAGAAGAAAAATTGACAAATGAGATGGAATTAAAGTAAGGAGCTTATGCACAGCAAAAGAAGCTAACATTGGTGTGAACAGCCTATAGAATGGGAGAAAATTTTAACAATCTGTCTATCTAAGGTCCTGTATCCAGAGTCTACAAGAAACTTAAACAAATTTACAAGAAAATAGATCCAGTTAAAAAGTGGGAAAATGACATGAACAGATACTTACCAAAAGAAGACATATATGTGTCCAACAAACATAAAAGGTCAACATCATTGATCATTAGAGAGATGCAAATCAAAACTACCATGAGATACCATCTCATGCCAGTCAGAATGGTGATTATTGAAAAGTCAAAAAACAACAAATGCTGGCAAGGCTGTGGAGAAAAAGGAATGCTTTTACAATGTTGGTGGAAGTGTAAGTTAGTTCAATCATTGTGGAAGATGGTGAAGTGATTCTTCAAAGATCTAGAGGCATTGAGCCAGCAATCCCATTACTGGGTATATACCCAGAGAAATATAAATTATTCTATTGTAAAGATACATGCATGTATATGTTCATCACAGCATTATTCAAAATAGCAAAGACATGGAAGTATTTTGTACAAAAAGTTCAGTATTTTGTACCCATCAAGGATAGACTGGATAAAGAAAATGTGGTACATATACACCATGGAATACTATAGAGCCATAAAAGAGAACAAGATCGTGTCCTTTGCAGGGACATGAATGGAACTGGAAGCCGCTATCCTCAGCAAACTAACACAGGAACAGAAAAACAAACACCACATGTTCTCACTTGTAAGTGGGAGCTGAATGGACACATGGCGGGAAACAACACACACTGGGGCCTGTCTGGGGTGTGGGGGTTGCAGGAGGGAGAGCATCAGGAAGAAAAGCTAATGGGTGCTGGGCTTAATACCTGGGTAATGGGATGATCTGTGCAGCAAACCATCATGGCACATCTATGTAACAAATCTGCACATCCTGCACATGACCCTGGAACTTAAAAGTTGAGGAAAAAAAGTAAGTATATATGTTTACCAAAAAAAGAGAGAAGACAATGTTATTTTTATCCTGCATTTTGGAATCTACCCATTTAAAACAAACATATCTTCAATACTTCCTGTCCCCTGTTTATTCCTCTCCTGCCTGAATATTCTGTATTTATTGATACTCAAAATTTGTGCTTTCTTCACTGTTTTCCGAATCTTTGTTATGCCATCATAGCTCTCTTCTTTTCTAACAAATTTATTGATGTATCCTACTTTCACTTACTTCATATACCACCAAATGAATAGAGTAGTACTACAGCCATTCTATTTGAATATTAAATAAAGTATTCCTTTCAATGAAAAAAAACTTAGCTCCATTAATAAGCCTTGGAGTTTTATAAGTTGCAATTTATCTAATTCCTGTAACATTGCTGAAACGTCTCCTTTTCATCCCTTATTTACTCATTTTTAATTGCATAGAAGATGTAAATCTTTCTACTTTAATATTAATTAAAGTGTATCTATTTTTAAAAGGCTGATAAACATAGCTTTAGACTTCTCATCCTCTATTACTCTGTAGCCTAGCAGACATCACTTCCTAGTAGAGCAAAAAACAATTCTTTTTCCATTTGTGAAACTGAGGTATTAACAACTGTATTGACCTGCCTGGGCTGCCATAACAAAATACTACCCACTGGGTGGCGTAAATAACATAATTTTATTTCTCAGAGTTCTAGAACTGGAAAGTTCAAGATCAAGATGTCAGTGGCTTTGGTTTCTGCTGAGACCTCTCACCTTGGCTTACAGATGGTCACTGTCTCACTGTGTCCTCACATTTCTTGTGTGCACATTTCTACTATCTCTTCTTACAGAGACATCAGTCACATTGTATTAGAATCCCACCCTTATCACCTCATTTAGCCTTATTTACCTCCACAGTGGCTTAGCTCCTAATACAGTCACACCGGGAATTAAGACTTCAACCTATGAATTTTGGGGGGACACAGTTCATTCCATAATACAATATTCTGAGGACTAAATAAGTTTATATATATATATAAAATTTATGGCATGGTAACTTAAGCCTAGAAATAGTCAAGACGGTTTATCTTTATTATATAGTTATCATGTCACAATCATCATTACTCTATCATCTAGAGATGACACTTATAAATTGAATAATAGGAATATAGCACTAATTCCATATCAGAATGAATAATACAAACAAATGAACTACACCATACAGTGCTGCATGTATGCTTTGTTACTAAGTAGGAGAAACTATTTGGGGAAAAGAGACAGAGAAGCTATCTTGAAAACATTTTTAAAACGTGTTTGTAAAACAGAGAGTGGAGTCATTTTCTTTTGTTCATGAAGACAAACTGAATAATCTGGTTAAAGTATTAAGTAGGGATATTTCAGCTCAATATAAACAAGCATACTTTACTAATTATAGACTAGGTTTCTTTAAAAAGGTGGTTAGGTTCTCATTTGCAATTTTTTTCTTTTCTTTTTTTTTTTTTTTTTTGAAACGGAGTCTCGCTTTGTCGCCCAGGCTGGAGTGCAATGGCACGATCTCGGCTCACTGCAAGCTCCGCCTCCCAGGTTCACGCCATTCTCCTGCCTCAGCCTCCTGAGTAGCTGGGACTACAGGCGTCCGCCACTACGCCCGGCTAATTTTTTATTATTTTTTTTTTTTAGTAGAGACAGGGTTTCACCATGTTAGCCAGGATGGTCTCGATCTCCTGACCTCGTCATCCACCCACTTCGGCCTCCCAAAGTGCTGGGATTACAGGCGTGAGGAACCGCGCCCGGCCTGCAAAATGTTTTAAGCAAAAGGTAGACCTCACATTCCCTGATGTGGTTGGGTGGTAGGTTGGTTCAAATGACTTCTAAGATCAATTCCTTCCAGCTTCTAAATTCTGATCTTAGTTGATTTACTTTTGGGATTTGAGTAGGAGTGGGTCCATACATGATGACTGACAGGATTTTTAGCATAATGAATGAAACAACATTTAGAATTTGAAGGAATTTACAGGAAAAAATATTTCTAAGTGAAAATTGCTGTAGTTACTTGGATAAATACATGTTTTTAAATGAAAGAAAGAAACTAAGTGGTGATGATAATGAGTTACAGGTGTGAGTAGTGCTGGGCTGTGGGAGATATGCATGTATAGAAAACTGAAGGAAAAGACTGGGGAAGGTGGAGTCATGTGAGACTGTGGTCATTCAGAACACTGTAGTGTAGAGCGAGACTGAAATGCTTTTGAACTCAATCTAAATTGAGTCAAGCTCAGCAATTGTCTGTAATTTGTTTGAGAGACACTTTATCACATAATCTTTGAAGTTGGGTTTGGTGTTAAGATTAATTATACATAATGGATTTTTGATAGGACTTACAGGCTGAGAGAATAATTGTGAGGTATCAGTGATCAACTAGGCTCAGGAAATCTATATCTATCCATGTGTGTATACACACACACACATCTATAACTAATCTATAGCTATGTGAACAATTTGAAACTAGAACTAAGCCTATTTACACTGTGTCTCTATATACACTGCAATTCTTCCAGTTCTTCTGAATGCAGGATATTCTTTGATTTCTCCAGAGAAAAAAACACTTAAATGAATCTTTCCTAATTTCATTCAAGTATTAGTTTCCCTGAAACTAACATGTATGGTTAATTCTTCTTATTTTTCACGCTATTTTCTTAATATATCATCAGTTTTATATTTAAAAGTTTAAATTTTATAAAATTATATATAATTTTATTCCAACTAGAAAGATGATGTCCTTTCTTTTCATAGGTATTATAATTCCAACAACGTTTGTCTCTTGATTCTTTTCATATTTTATTAGTTGCAATTAGGAGAGTCTATACTGCAGTAACAAATGAACCACAATCTCAAGGAATGACTTCACATAGATTTATTGCTCATATTGTTTCCAGTGCAGGTTTAGTGGCTCTCTTTGAAATCTATTCTTGTATGGATGTCCTCAATATCCTCAATGACGTCTTCCATTCTATGACATTACCTTCTTAAATACTTAAGTTCTAGTGTTACCAAGAAAAGGAAAGAGAAGGCATATAAAGGAGGTTTTGGGCCCAAGCATCCAAGGTGTTATATATGTCCTACAAATATGTCATTTCCCAGAACTCCATCACACCGCCTTCACTTAACTGTAAGCATGAATGCTAAAATACTGATTCTACTTTTGTGCCCAGGAAGAAGGAAATAAATATAAATTAATAAAACACTTTGCATGGTCTCTGCTATAATAAAGAACATATTGGTCAGGCACGGTGGCTCAAGCCTGTAATCTCAGCAGTTTGGGAGGCCGAGACGGGCAGATCACGAGGTCAGGAGTTCGAGACCATCCTGGCTAACATGGTGAAACCCCATCTCTACTAAGAAATACAAAAAACTAACCGGGTGAGGTGGTGGGCACCTGTAGTCCCAGCTACTCAGGAGGCTGAGGCAGGAGAATGGCGTAAAACCGGGAAGTGGAGCTTGCAGTGAGCTGAGATCCGGCCACTGCACTCCAACCTGGGCGACAGAGCGAGATTCCATCTCAAAAAAAAAGAAAAAAAAAGAACATGTTCCAGGAAACAAGGAAGGAGGAGGGAATCAGAACTTTTTTGGTAAGTGTGATCTAAAGAGGCAGACTGATAAAGGACTAAGATGTAGAGTAAAATAAAATTAGGGAAACATACACTGATGATAATCCAACTAGACTGATGATAAACTCAGTCTAGTTAAACCAGAAGGGAGGAAATAAATAAACTTAAAATGGAGGTGCCAGACCACTTATTAAAAAGTGAGATAGGGCTCAAATAATTGGAGAGACAAAGTAAACATGTACATAGGTATGATGTGTAGGAGAACCAAATGTGGTAGGATGTATTATATTTTAAAGATATATTTGATGCTCAACCTAAAGTGACATTATTAATTCCCATGTGTTTGGAATGGAAATATAACTTGCTCTGACCAATGAAATATAAATGCAGGTAACAGGTGTTATTCCCAAGTGTAAGTATTAGGAGCCAGTGTGTGTTTTTTCATGAAGTCTTGCCTCCACTCTCTGAACATGAAAGCTCGTGCTGAGACACAGATTCTGTCAGCCTGATTGTTTCTGTGACTGAAATGAACAGCTCTCATTACTACCTGGTAAACATGCAGTGGTAAGTAGGGATAAACTTTGTAATTTTAAATCACTAAGATATCCAGCCTGTTGGTAATTGAAGAATAGCCTATATCCTCCTGACTGACAACAGAAATTGAGACCAGGAATAAGGATGTGATGTACCAGGAAACTACATTGCGTGTTTGGATTAAGTGCACAGAAAAGATTCGATTACTCAGGGCTGGAAAAAAAAAAAGTAACATACAAAAGTAAAACTTTCAGTGAAATATCCCCTTCGATAACTTGCAAAGCCAATGAAGTGTTCAGTATTTTGTACCTTTCAAGGAAGAGAGAAAAAAACAAAAGAAACTGAGTATGGCTCTCTTAAAAAATCTGATAAGCTCAAAACACCAGGAATTAATTCCTGAGTGCAATTGTGCTTATAGACACAGTAGCTATGTGAGTAGGTACAAAAAATACTGCAATAAGATACACAAAAGATACACATAGATGCTTTATGTATCTTTTTAACCATTATTCCAAGCACCTAGCAAATGTCAAGAGCATAGTAGTGTGGTTTTAAATATTGTACAGTATTTCCAGTCTGTAATTTTTTTCACTCTCTCTACGATAGGCACCTCTCTCTCTCTGTGTCTGTCTCTGTGTGTGTGTATTTTAGCTTGATTCCTCAGAGAGATACACAGTATTAGTTGTTATGTTTGCTATAATCTTTTTAAATTTTTTGTTTTTTTCTTTTGTTATCAATAGAAATAAAAGAGAAGAATAAAATTGCACAACTGTTGAGTCTTGTAGAATCTGGAAATACTTGTTCTTTTTGAATTCACTGCATACTACCTGAGATTTGACTTCTCCAGAATACTGTCCTGGTAATAGCTGGAGTACTTGACATTGTTCTTCATTCATTTTTTCTTTTTCCTGTAATTCTTTCATGCATAATGTCTTCACTATTTGTAGTTTCTCAAATTTGGTGAATATTTTCTCCTGGAAGTTTACCACTACTCTTTTTCTCCCCATATATTATGGAAGGTCTATTATTTATTAGGTTTTCCATACAGATTTGAATTTCTCTCTTCCTAATACATTTTCCTCTTCGTCATTAATAATGCCTTTAATTCATTTTCTGAACTATGCTTATTTTCTTTTTGCCTTATTTAAAAGCTCTCTACTTTCCGTTAGTTAATAAAACAAATGCAAAATAATTATTGATTAGAAATGTTGTTCTTCCTAATTTCTGTCAAACTTTGTTCAAATGTCTACTGTAGCCCACTGTTTTATGGACTACATAAACAAATTCTCTTGATTATCCCTCTAACAATTTAAAAATATTTCTTCTTTCTCCAAATAATCCAAAGTTTTCCAAGTTTTGTTTACTTATGTAGTGAGGAGAGAAGATATTTTTAATTGCCAATGGTAGGATTTTAAAACATTTTGTTTCAATTCTGTTATCCATTTATATCTTCTTTAGTGTGTTGCATTCAGTTAACATTTTTATTCAAACACATATATTCAAACTTATATTCTTAATGGCTCTATTATTTAATACAATAGGTTTTTATTTACTGTTTAGTCTACTTTCTGTTCTAGATTCAGTTGAAATCCCCTTTCGGTACTCAAACTGTCTTAAGTGTAGCAATGGCATCATAGCCTTACATTTTCTTTCATATCTGTTCTTGATGATATACAAATTTGGAACCATGACGTTTTTTTCATCCTGAGTCTTGGAATTTTATAAAATGTCAAGTAAAATTTTCATATATTTCAACATCTATCTACATACAGTAAAATTACTCTAGGTTAAAGGTGATATTCACAATAATTGCTATAATGGTACAAGGTAGTGTGGTCACTTAAGGGAACTCAAAGGAAAGGACACTATGTGTATATCTGCGCCTTTGTGGAGGTTAAAAAATCCTAAATACTTCCCCTTTTCCCATTTGGCATAACGACAATGCATCCATTTCAAAAATCCATTTTCTCATGTGAAGTCCATGAAGTTAGGATCTTTTCTGTCTTGCTCTCCACTGTATCCTGTTTTTTTTTTGCATATTGCCTGCTAGATATATTGTTTTTTTTAGTAAATGGGGGAGAATAGAAGTTATTCAAGGGTTGAAGCAGTGGCCTTCCAGACAGAGCAAACTGCTTGTAGGTGGGTTCTGCGTGGTACATACTTTCCCCTCTGTGCAGTGATGCTGCTGCATTCATCTTGATTGTGATTTATTCTTTATTCAGCTTCTGTTGCTTTTATTGCTCTTTGGTAAATATCAAAATTCTAAGCATGTTTTTGTAGGCCCGTAATAATTTTTCATTTGCTTGCCTTTCTGGATTTCTATCTCACCACTTGCATCTATGATGCAATCATACTGAGCTATTATCAGTTTCTTTATATCCCTGGGATATGCCTATCTAACCAACGTCACCTTTTATTGTTCATCTAGCTAATGCCTATTCACCCTGAATGTTTCAACTTTCAGGTATTTTCTCTCTAGGAGACTTCCCCAACTTTGCAAGCACAGCTTAGATACCTCTGATATGAACTTCCACTAAACTATATACTTCCAACTTAGGCACTTACAAAATATGTCATTATTATTTATCCTATGTCTGATTATAACATAATATTGTTATATGGAGCGTGTCTCTGTTGCTCTTCATATTTTTAGCACCTAACACAGAATATATAATCTAGAAGCTGCTCAAATATTTACTATTGGTTGTTGAATACAAGACACCTTTTAGGAAGTCAGAGCTTCAGAATTTTATTGCTAAGAAATTATTGTATATCTTTTCAGTAGAAAATCTAAATGTTGAAGGTAAAATGGTGTATTAGTTCATTCTTGCATTGCTGTAAAGAAATAACTGAGATTAGGTAATGTCTAAATAAAAGACGTTTAATTGGCTCACGGTTCTCAGGCTGTACAGGAAACACAGTAACTTCTTTTTCTGGGGAAGCCTCAGGAAACTTACAATCGTGGCGGAAGGTGAAAGGGGAACAGGTACATCTTGCATGGTCAGAGCAGGAGTAAATGAGAGAAAGGAAGGTGGCACTACACACTTTTAAACAACCAATCTTGTGAGAACTCTAATGAGGAAAGCACCAAAGGGATGGTGCTACACCATACATGAAGGGTTCACCCCCATGATCCAATCACCTTTCACCAGGCCCCACTTCCAACATTGGGGATTATAATCGAATGTGAGATTTGGGTACAGGCACTGATCCAAACCATATCAAATGGTAAACAGACAGATAAGAATAGTTACCCTTTGAAAGTACAGTGTTAGATGTCAGTAAGTCCATAGTAAGACACTATGTATTTCCAGTTGTAGTACTTAATAGGCAGAGTGCCATAGCCCATGTGGCAATGAATACTTTAAGCAAAGAACCTTGATCAACATTTTTAAAGTGTGGTTTAAAATTAAAAACAATGTCCAAAGACTTATTCAGTCCCATGTTCATTTAAGAAATACTTTCAGTTCATGCAAGTGGTTTGGCGCATAGATAAATATATAGTAAACTGCACAAAGTTGAGGGGTCTTATAGAGAGCACGAAAGCCGTCGCTGCCATCAGTCAAAATAATTGGTAATTATAGATTCAACGGAAATTAATTCAGGTGAGCAATGCCTTCTCTTTAAAAAATGTACAGGAGCATAACCCATTTTGTTCAGGTATAATCACTTTACAAGCTCAAATTGATGGTTTTAATGAAATTAAAATAGATATTCCATTACTTACTAGATTTGCTACACCTATCAAAGAAGTTCGTTCAAACTGGAAAACACAGGACTTTTCTCTACCATTTAAACATAACACATAGGCCTCTGACTGCCTGGAATTCATAACAAAATTTCAAATCTCTTTACAACAACTGCTGAAATTATGCTTTTGGCTAATCATAAAGTGAGACTGTGGACATGTGCCTGCATGCCTGTGTGTATGTGTGGTATGTAATTTGGTTACATTCGGTTTTCGCTTGGTTTGAAATACAGAACTCCTTTTTATTTTTTTTAAGTTAGCTTCCATTAACTCATTTCCTTTAAATTGTATTTATCATGCAATTGTCTGATTTAAATTGCTCTCTCTATTTCTCTCTGCATGCCCCCCACCACCACATTTGATTTTATTTCTATTGTTGATGGGCTATTTACCTTATTTCCCTTTGATTTTTTTTTTCCATTTTTTTCCTTTATATGTGTTTTACCTGACAGGTTTCTCTTCTCTCATTGAGAAGTCAGAAAAATGCATTCATTTGGAGACATATGCCACTTTTCTCCTTGTTTAAACTCTTTCCTTCTGTTTTTTTCTTATCTTGTGCTTATTCCTTGCCAGCCTGTTGTCCACTGCCTTTTACCTAAACACTTTTTGAAATCCTCCTGCTATTTGAGCTTTCCTTAAGGGAAAACATGGTTTCCCCCTCAAATCCCATTTTGTTCCTTTCTTAATTTGTGAAAGTGAAGTAGTCGCATAGAAAGATTCTGAGACAGGAATCCAGAGAGAGCTAGGTTTAAACGTGGCTTGCTTCTTGCTCCCTGCGTAGCCTTAGTTAAGTAATTGGCCCACTCTGAGTCTGCTTCCTTCAGTGAAATTGAGATCCTAATAATCACCTTGAGAGATTGTTGCCAGGATTAGAGACAATGAAGGTAAAGTACCTGTCTTGGTATTGGCACTCTACATTAAGAAGTCCTTCTTGTCATTTTTCTCCTTATTACTGTCCCAGTAGGATTACTGTATTCACTAGCACAGACGTTAGTAATATTGTTGCTTTGTTTTTCCTTCCAGTGTAGATCCTCGAAGCTGAGAAGCTGGGCATGCTTCCATTTTAATTTGACATGTTTTGGGGGAGTTTGTACAGAGAAGTTAATCCAAAGGCTACATTTAGGCATCTTTTTGTAAATAATTGCTAATACATACTTGTGCTCTATATAGAAAATGTTATGTCTGATTACCTTTAAACTTTTGGAGTGTTTTTGACTGCCAATAATGAGTTACAACACTTTTCTCTTCTTAAATCTACTTACACAATTAGATTAACAGTGCTTTCTTAAAATAGTACACTTTTATTCCACTTTTAAACTAGAAGTAAATACACTGACTTTTCTTGTAATTATGATGATGTCAATTTTTTCAAACTAGTTATTAATATGTACTATTACTACAAATATGATTAGGAACTTTCTATTGTCTAAGGTTTGGATTCTAATTTGGGTAATTTAAAAACAGAAATACCCTCAGTAAATTTCAGAGAACTGCCCACAAAGTCAAGTTTTAGGTGAGCTGATTTGCAATACTAAATCCAGCAATCAAAGCAAAACTACTATCTTTATATTTCAGCCTACCTAAAAGGAAGCACAGAACTTCATTGTATTCTTGGGTATCAAAGATATGTGGACTGACTCACAAACAGCATCTTTTGAATGCAGCCCAAACCAGTTGGTTGAAGGATAAGTGTTCCATTAAGCCATGGCACAATCTAATCATTCATTGGGTGCACAATACCCAAACTGCTTTTTGAAAATGTAGGTCTTCAACTGATAATTTTTCCAATTGTAGCCTTTGTCAAAAGGAGGCAACTTCAAACTGAAGATGATAGCCTTAGGGTTTGGATTCATTATGTCTCCTACAGATACTATTTTTTATCAGATACATTTATTTGGAAATGCAATTATTAGCCTATACATTAGTCAGCTCAGGCTTCCACAACAAAATAACATAGACTTAGTGATTTAAACAACAGAAATTTATTTAATCACATATCTGGAGACTGGAAGTCCAAGATAAAAGTGCCACAAGGTCGATTTCTCATGAATGCTCTTCCTTCAGATTGTAGACAGCCAGTTTCTTCTTGCTGTGTCCTCACATGGTAGACAGAAGAGAGTGAGCAAGCTCTCTGCTATCTCTTCCTATAAGAGCCCCCATTCCATCAGAAAGAGTGCCACATGCATGACCTCATCTAACCCTAATTGTTTCCCAAAGGTCACATGGCCAAACTCCATCACACTGGGGATTAGGGGTTCAACATATACATGTCAGAGGGACACAAGCATTCAGTCCATAACAGCCTGCTACAGGGCTCGGATCAAAACTAAACACTTCACCCAATATTCTGTTAGTAGTGTGGAAAGTGGGATAAGTTACACTGACTGCTCTCAAGCAGTCTTTCCAAAGAAAAGGACTAGACTAAATTATCCAAAAAGAGCTGGAAACTTTAAGTCTTACCAGTCACCTGAGAGGACATGATGAAGACAACCTGAGTCATCCAACTGGTATAGGCCCCATGTTGGGATGTGGGAGGGGAGGGTCCAGCAATTGTGCTGTTTCCTTTCCAGGGATCTATGTATGCATTTAGGACTGTACACCTTGTGTATAATCCAAATATTAGCTTGTTTGGCCCTAAGACTATGGTAGCTTTCACTGTAATGGCAGAGACTTTAAGTGTTAAAGTGAACACTACCAGTAGCTCAGACAGTCCTCTACAGAAATACCTCTGAAACAATGCTGCCTACCTTTAGTTCCAACAGAGATCCCCACAAAGGTAACTAACTCTTTGATTATGCACACTCAAATCATAGTATATTTGCCACGGGTGTAGTCCAATTAGAAAATATGGTATAAAATATGTCTCTCACTTTATTTCATAGGCTGAGTTCCTGGAATGAGTAGTCTTCATTGGCTGTTTATTAATATGTACTTCTCAAGTTTCCCTCTTGCTGTGCAGACTACACTATCCCTGTTTCTTTCGTTGAGTCCTCTTATCCTGTCCAACTTTTCCACTTTGTTGCTCAGAACGTCTAAAAATTCTGTTCTCTTCGCATTATGCCTTCTTTCCTTTAGTCTTATTTCCCGTCTCCTACAACTTCACCTTAGAGAAATCTAGCCCACATATCCATCTGCTAGATACTTTATATGTATGTCTCATTTAATTCTTATGTTCATCCTGTAGGGTAACCACTTTATCCCTGTTTTACAGATGGTAAAACAGAGATCTAAAGTGGTTCTGTATCAAAATGACAAGGCCTAAGTTTGAACCTGTGGGTTAAACACTATGTTCTTTTTCCACTTCCCAACTTATCTTGTGATTTTAAAAAGTAAATTAATATTACTTCTACTTAAAAGCCATAATGAGCTCTCCATGTCTTGCAGAAGAAAGTTTGAGTTTCTGTTCTTGGATACAAGGGGTCTATGACGAGGGACACAGTCATTCCTCAATACATAATCTCTCATTGGATCATATTGAACTATTCACATTTTTTTCTGAAAAAGCCTGACTTTCTTTATCTTTGTACATCTATTGTTCTTTGTTTGAAATGTATCTCTCTTCCTTATCAACTAAGAAACTACTATTCATACTTTAATCTTTATCCTCTTCCTCAGCCCTGGAACTGTTACCTAAGTAGAGAGGCTTCCAATATGTTCTTTTTTTTTTTTTTGAGGCGGAGTCTTGCTCTGTCGCCCAGGCTGGAGTGCTGTGGCCGGATCTCAGCTCACTGCAAGCTCCGCCTCCCGGGTTCACGCCATTCTCCTGCCTCAGCCTCCGGAGTAGCTGGGACTACAGGCGTCCGCCACCTCGAGCGGCTAGTTTTTTGCATTTTTTAGTAGAGACCGGGTTTCACCGTGTTCGCCAGGATGGTCTCGATCTCCTGACCTCGTGATCCGCCCTTCTCGGCCTCCCAAAGTGCTGGGATTACAGGCTTGAGCCACCGCGCCCGGCCCCAATATGCTCTTATATTATAACATGTTTTACATGGTATTTATGTGTGTCTCTATCCTCCTAGGTTTTGAACTCACTAAGGATAGGGATCTATTCACAATTGTAACCTTGACTTAAAACATAGACACTTTATTAAATAAAATAACCATTTTTGGCTTGTAGTCTTGAAACATTCATTAACCATATTTTTGTTTATGTGCTATTAAGCAAAGCTGTTATTTTTCTCTATGTATGTTCATTTGATAATGATGTTTATATTAAAATTTCCAAAGCTTTTTTTATTTATTGAAATTCTTGATGTACATATAATCATTTCTTCCCTTTCTTTCTCCATCTGTCTTAGTAGTAACTGAAAAGAGCAGACATTGAGCCATAGCTAGGATCTGTATCACAGTAACAGACTGGGTTTCAGATAGCTACACTTTCCGCTTCCCCCAATCCCCACACCATTGCTCCTGGGCTTCTGGCTTCATAGACACTAATGCAGAGATTTCACTCAATGTATAACAGATCATGAGGTCATCACAAAAGTGATAGAAATTGGAAACCAAAATATTTCTTCTAGGCTAGGAGCCAATGATTGTTACACAGAAACAAACAAACAAACAAAAGACACATATCTAACAATTAATGAGTTTTCTCTTGTTAATCTCCTTAATTGCCTCTACTTAAGGGTGAAAAATGTGCGTTAAGTATTTTTCAAGGTACCAACAATAAAATTTCATTGTCATATATTTTAAGGAGAAATTTAGTGATAATAATTTCAGGCGGTTCTTTCCACATTCTGCTCTAAGACAGACATTTCATGGCAGTAGCAGAGCAAATTAAAAACATGGGCCCTTGACACTCAAGAATTGCATTTTAATCCATTGTATTTCCAATGTTCTTTATTCAGAGCATTTTAACTCAGTCTTCCCAAAATGCTACTTAAACAAACTTCTTTCAGAAGTGACAGGTTTAAGAATACTCTAAGGGACTCTCTGGATCTTTCTATTACAGTCCCCAGCTAATGAATTTGAAAACTTCTAGCCATACATCCATACATGAGTCATTTGATCATTTTATCATCATTGTTGGAATATAACTTAGAATATTCTAACCATATTGATTGAAATGACTAGAAGAAATTTAAAGTAATAACAGAAAAGAAACTTCACAAACACTATTCTGAAAAATAAAGAATCTTATAGAAGTCTTGATGAGAAACTATTGCCTCTAAGATTTCCTAACAATTTACTTATTTTCTTATTTTTATTTTTATTTCTTTTGAGACAGAATCTCGCTCTGTTGCCCAGGCTGGAGTGCAGCGGCGTGATCTCCGCTCACTGCAAACTCTGCCTCCCGGTTCACGCCATTCTCCTGCCTCAGCCTCCCAAGTAGCTGGGACTACAGGCACCTGCCACCACGCCAGCTAATTTTTTGTATTTTTAGTAGTGACAGGGTTTCACCATGTTAGCCAGGATGGTCTCGATCTCCTAACCTCATGATCCGCCCACCTCAGCCTTTCAAAGTGCTGGGATTACAGGCATGAGCCACTGCACCCAGTACAGTTTACTTATATATTTTGTCTTCAGGGATTTTAGTTAATGAATGCTATTATTTAGTACTGCACAGAAATGTATTCTTAATAACATATTCTGAATATATTAAGACTAAAGATAAATAATGTTCAATTCACAAACATGAACTATGAACTTACTGAAATTTCAAAAAATAAGCTTCCATGGTTAAAAATAAATGCTATCATAAACAAATTTCAATTCAAAATTTGATGTGAAAATCAGGCACTATTTTTTACTGTTGTTCTACAGAGAAACCCTTGAACATTCTGCATGTTCCTTTTGATTATACTTTGGCCCTAAAATGTAATTTCCACATGGGCAGAGACTTTTGTCTGCTTTATTAACTGCTGTAAATCTATAAGATCTAAAAATAATGCTTGATATATGGTATACACTATGAAATATTTGTTGAAAGAATAAGTATAATATCACTTCTTGGCTCCCAAGTCAATAGACAAAAGAGATTGGAATATCAATCCCATATTTCAACATGATCCCTTTTGCTCTTTATTAACTATATAGTTCCCTCAAGAGATAGAAATTCCTTCATTTTAATCTAAGGAAGAGAAAAAAATAGAGACATTTGAAAAGGATTGTTTTTCTTGGAATAAAGCAATAAAGGTGATAACATTTGTACAAGATAAAGTAGGTTGATTTTGTTGGATTTGGGGTTTAAGATTGCTATTCTATTTCCTTATGTTTCCTACAGAAAAAAATAATGAAATGGGAAAAATAATTGGAGTAAATATTCAAGCACTCTTCTGTAATAGAATTGAGAGTAGAGTTTGGAAAGTCAACTTTAAAAGCAAGCCTGAAAAATCTCCTTGGGCCATCATCATTCTACTTGCCTTCTTGATTTGTGCATTTTATCCATCTCTATGCGACCTCCTATCACTCTCGCACCCACCAAAATGGATATAGCCATCATGTAATATGGGACTCCTTGAGAACTGCCTTTTAATTTTTAATCTGTAAATGTGTTCTTATGATTTAAATCTGTCTAAATGTCAGAAATTCCTCCACTTCGACAAGTCTAAAATTCCTTGGGAAAATTTTTAAACAGCTCCTAATTTAGCTAAGATGACTTAGAATGTCAGTAATTGGGGTGCAGAAAAAAAAAATTCTGTAGCTTAATTGATGCTTAACTACCTTTCAGTGTAACTTCTGCTGACACTGCAGACCAGGTTTAAAGGGGCTGCCTAGATGTAGAGTTAGGGGTCCTATCTTCTTCTGACAATGAAACTGAAAACCCAGAAATTCTTCTGTTATCTCCTGCAGCTTGTAACCTGACCAGCTGTCACAGATCATTGTGTCTTTAGCCTGACATAGTGAAACACCCTAAGGAAACCTATTTTGTAGGAATCTGGCAAAGCAATGATTAGAATAACAATAGTTTGTACGAGGTAATGTATTATAAACTCTTTTTGAATGCTGTAGTGCTCTATATATGTTAACTGTTTTCATTACTCGTAATTGAAGTTGTCATCACTTATTGTTTTCAGTGCTGGGTGAGAAAGTCTTTATTTAACTCATGCTTCCTTTTGTATTGCTCAGAAAATATGTCTCATACACATTAACTGTGACAGCTTTCTGGAAAGCTTCCTCTTGTTTGCAATATCTTTGTGGAAGATTTCTTAAGGTTAAATCCCTAGTTTCAAAATGTGGCATCTTAGCTGTTAAATGAATTATTTGTGAAGGAAAGTCACTGTGCAATGTATTATTGAAAACATTAAAGATGATGCAGTTTGCTGAATTTTTCTGAAAATAGTGATTCCTGCATATTTTAATATTAATTGAATTTGGAGTTTGTAATGGAAAGAGTTCAGAAACTGAAAGAAAAGAATTGGAGTCTAATGGGAAAATGCTGAAGGCATGCTCGTTAGTACTCATTGGAACTTTAACCCACAAATGTACAAGTGCCTGTTCTCTATGTCAATGCTAATTCACATATTCATGCCTGTCTTACAAAAGCGCAGAAACACTGAATCCTCTCCCTACTCATCCTCACTTTACTCGGTGTCAGTGTGTTTGTGTTTGTGTGTGTGTGTGCCTGTGTGTTCTCAGAAGTAGTCACTTAATATTTCAGTATGTATATTGACATTTTTAGATGTACAAAATCAGCTAGTAGTGTGTTAGTGGTTGAAAATTTTCCATTCAGTCCCTCAGTCCTTGCTTGTCAATTTCTTTTACTGCAAATCTCTGCTCTTTAAGCAGCTACTAATGAGAGGTGATCCCTCAGCAGGAAATAACACAGGCAAGTGGGGAGAAATCCTGCTCTGTGATCTTCTCCGTTTGACATATGCTTAAATAACAGCTCAAAGAATTTCCGCTTCCTGGTGGGCAGTAGAATTAACATCATTATATAATGAGCAGCGACTATAAACTAAATTTCTATGGAAAAAGTTGTGTTTAACCTATATAGCAGTTAAATACCAGGCATATGTATTAATGCATTAATATAATCTATTTTTATCTAAATTTTGTGCTAACTTGGAGAAATCACACCTACACCATTGATCTTTCTGGAATAGTTCTATAAAACTACATCTTTAAAATCACCCTGAAATGTTAAGTCTGCATATTGTGTTAGAGCGTGGAGTAAATAGGGAAGAAAGTATGAGATAATTTTCTCTCAAATATATACTGTCAAAGGTGTGTTGTATAGTTTGGTAAACTGACCTTACCGGTCTGTAAAGACTACATCTCTTTCCTAAGGGCCTGCCATAGGCTTTGAGAATAGAACACTCAGATGGTAGAATGTAGCCTTGCTGCAAACCATGAATTTCCATTCATTTCTATACTAGGCCACATTTGAATGCATAAACCATGTTCTGCAGCTAGTAAAAACACAAATTTCTAGCCAAAATTTTGACTGTCAAGGAATGTGTCTCTTACCCTCCATTCTATTATCTTTAGTAGTGGCTGCCACTCCTCCAGGCATCTCATGGAAAGTTCAAAGAGGTAAAAGCAGAAGAGCTCTGTTTCATTGGCCAGGACTTGAACACATGGCCATCATAGAAGTGGTGAAATTGGGTTTTAGCTATTCAGTCTCTAATAGTACATGTGCGCTGACTTTTATCTTTTACAAGTCAAAATGTCCTGTTCTCTTTGCTGTCTTATAGGCACCCACTCGTCTGAAAAGCAGGCAGTTGCCAGTCTGTAGACATGTCCAGGAAAAGTTAAAGAAATATACTGAAAAATAACACACAGATCATAATTTCATTTATGAAAATAAAAAAAGTGAGACTAAAACTAAGAAATGATTCTTTAATGTCAATGTTTATCACAGTGGGACATTTATAGAGGATCTGTGTAAAATCTGGGGCTACCTGTCCCTAAGGACCTATGGTGCAGGAGTCTTATTCTGTGACCTTTTTCAGGCAAAACTCCAATTGTAGTCTAGCAACACTGAAGTACATTCAAGTCAATGAGAGTTTTATATTCATAAAAACCCTAGAACAAGCCTCATTAATGTACTTACAAGACCTAAAAAGGAGCCAACCATGTATCTCTTATTTCCCCACTGAGAAATCCATCAGCTTTCTTTGTTCAAGAGCTCAATTGTCAAAAACCTTTTCTGTCTGTTTCTGAATGTTAGTTTCTCAATAATAATCAAAGAATAACAGTTGGAAATATTTTTCTAAAATATTTATCCTGTCAATGGTTATTGTCAGGGGCTTTAAAAACCTCTTTGCTTCTGCATTACTTTTTAAAATAGGAGGCTTTCAGAGTAAACTATATCTGAGAAGACCAATACAATCTAAAATCAAAGATTCTTGAAGATAGAATAAATGTCAAGATCATTTTTTCAAGCCTTTCTGTCTTTAGGCAGGCAAGGTAACACTGTGCTCATTTCAAGGAAGATATCTTAAATCTACAGTGAGTTTAATAAGTAGTATATGGTAGAAAAACTCAAACTAGTGCTGAAAGGAAGGGATACTACTAAGTTTAGGAAGTCAAATAAGCAAAGCTAGTGGCTGGGTTTCCAGGCAGAAGTTATAGAGGCAGATACTTTACAGTTCCCCTTTAAGAAAGGATGTGGGCAGGTAGTCAGTCATCAGTGAGGTCTGTAGACAGACAAACTGGCACTGTGTGCTGCATGAGTCATGAGTAATTGGATGAAAGACTGATTGACTGACTCAATGAATGAATGAATGAATGAATGAATGAACATAAGGGGACTCCAACCGGCAACAAAGTTCAAGAGATTTCCATTCCAAGGGTAAAGGGCAAGTCATTGATCAGAGTTTATGTATTTAATAGCTGGGAAGCAAGCAATTAGGAATCAGAGAAAGACTTTATTATTCAGACTATTCATTTGTTCTAAGACTTCTATTTGGAAGAGTGACACAAAGACATGTCCTCATTTCCAATCCAGGGCATCCATTCAAATAAATGAATTTCTGTCTTGTTCCTGGATTTCTATGCTGGGAAGAAGAAAATAAGAAACTGGTCAAATTTCCAATACAAGTATTTGCAAGATCCATTTTGTCTGAAAAGAGGATACAAGGATAGAAGGGGACACAGGGTGAAAGATTATTGGAAACCCAATATTAATTGATTTTGCAGCTATGAGGCTGGGGCTCAGCCATAACAACCAGGAGAAAGGCTGAGAAAACAGAATTACCGCAAATCAGAGTTTAACTTGCCTCAAAATTATCTAATTTCTACTTCCTCTTCCTCTTCCTCTTCTCCTTCTTCTTCCTCCTTCTTCTTCTTCTTCCTCCTCCTCCTCCTCTTCTTCCTCCTCCTCCTTTTCTTCTTCTTCTTCTTCTTCTTCTTCTTCTTCTTCTTCTTCTTCTTCTCTTTTCCTCTTCTCCTCTTTCCTTCTTTCTTCCCCTTCTTCTTCCTTCCTTTTTCAAGCAGAGTTTTTCGGCTCCTTATCACCAGTCTGGAAGTTGGCTTGTGCGGCGAATTCCCAAGCTTCAACTGCCAACCCCCTCCGACCTTCCCTGGTGCAAGTGAATTTCTCCTGCCCTCCAGCTTCCTGAAGTAGCTTGAAATTACCCGGCCATGTTGGCCCCACCCCAACGGCCAGCACCCCTAATTTTTTTTATATTTTTTTAGTAGAAAAAAATGGGGGCTCACCCATGTTGGGGGCCAGCGAATGATCTCAATCCCCCCCCGACCCGCTTGTTGGTTTTTCCCCACCCTGCCCTCAGCCTCCCAAAGGTGCCGGGAAATTACAGGGTTTGTGCGCGGGGAAGCCACCCCCGCGGCACTAGTTCCCTACTTTTTACAATTTTTAAAAATTTTATTTTTTTTTCCTTGTGCAAACACACAGAGTTTAAAAATTCCAGAAATTTTTTTTTTTACAGGGTTTGTACAGCGAATGACAAGCAGCCCACCTGCCCTAATCCCTCACCAACTTCTGATTTCCTTGGCTTCATGAAAGGCAGCTTATTTTTTTAAAACCATTTCTCCTAATCATCACTTCCCCATATTTCCTAAGTAGAATTGCTTATATAAATATTAATTGGTTAAAGGCCCCCTTTTTCCAGTTTAGTTTTAAAGAACTATTGACTTTGGGTACTAGAGGGAAGATTGAGGAATGTAAGCTTTCCCTAAACCTGCCCAACTCTTATCCTCTACACCCATTTCCTTTTATTCATCCTCCCAAGAGTTAGTGCTTTAAAGTTATTATCCCAGGCATACATTGTTTTATCTATGTGAGCATTCATAATTGAGCACTTCAGAATACAAAAATTATATTTTCTTTCTTATGCCACTGCAGGGGCCATTGAAAATAATATCCTAAGAATAGATAAGGCTCAAGGACAGTATCTCTAGCTAGTTGCACTTTCAATGAACTCCAGTAGTCAAGGACAGTATATCTAGTTGAACTTTTAATGAACTCTAGTAGGCACCAAGAAGGCAGACAAAATAAGAAAGAACTTACAGACAAGGAACTAAGAAGAAGGTTATATCTGGGTGCAGAAAGTTTGTTTTGCATTGTGTTATTTTGCTGACGTGGGATTTATGGAGTATAAATAAAGTGAGGCGGAGGCTCTAGGCGCGGCCGCCATGTTCTCTGTTTGTCTTTGTCTCTTGTGTCTGTTCATTCTCCACCACCCCCGGCACGGTCCCCAATATGCCACTTTTCTTTTTGCTAAAATTAAAGATTGCCTATTTTTTCATGAATTTTATCATTGATTCACTCTCAACAGTGCAAGTCAATGTTTTTTGAGTAAAAACTTTAGTTTGATTTTAGTTTAATTTGTTGGCAACATTCTTTGTTGGAGCCTTCTGTCGCTGCTCCAAAAAGTCCTGGTTATTCTCTGAGCCCTTCACTATCACCCCAAGGATTCTCTTCTCTTCTCTTTTGAGTTGAAACTCTATTTTTCTTGATGCTATGTTCTGTTCTTTCTTGAGTACCTTGCCAATTTTGGTAGAATATATCTTTCCACATATTCCTGAGAAGAAACATATGGGAGGTAAATATTTTGAAACTGTGCATTACTAAAAATTGCTTTCTTCCATCCTTGACTGATAAGATGGCTGGATATAGAAGTCTAGCTGGGAAATTAATTCCCCCTGGAATTGTCAAGGCATTATTCCACTGCCTTCTTGTTTCCAGGGCTGCGTTCGTAAAGCGTAATACTTGAGATTCCTAATATTTTGTAAGGGCTTTTACTCTGGAAGCTTTTGAGAATATTTGACCTTTGTGTTTTGAAATTTCACTATGATGTTCTTTGATGAGAAGTGTTTTTTTTTTTTTTTCACCCTTTGGTGTGTTTGTTTGCTGAAGCTGACATAACCAGACACCATAGGCTTGGTGGCTTAAACAATAGAAGTTCATTTTTTCACTGCTATAAAGTCAAAACTTCAAAATTCCATGGTTGTCAGGTTTGGTTCCTTTTGGCTTGCAGATGATCCTCTTCTTGATGTGTCCTCACATCCTCATTTCTCTGTTGTGTGTCCAAATTTCTCCTTATTTTCAAGATACCAGTCAAATTTTCTTATGGTTCATCATTTAATCACCTCTTTAAAAGTTCTATCTTCAAATACTATCACATTCTGAGGTGGTAAGATTAGGTTTCAGCATAAATTTGCAGTGGGAGACAATTCTAAACCCTTTAGTTCTGAGATATTTCCTTGATTTTCTTGATAGTTTACTTTCCATCCAGTTCCTCTGTTCGTTTCCTATCAGATGTATTTCTTAATCATTGGTAATTTCCTAATATTTTATTTCCAATTTCTTTCCCTTCGTATTTTTATTTGCCTTTCTAGTAGAATGTATTGGCTTTATTTATTAATATTCACTTTATTTTCATATTATAGTGTTACTCTTTAACAGATGTTTTGTATTATCTCTTTTTGTTTCATTTAGCTTAATCACTTAATCACTTCCTTTATCTCTGAAGTTTCACTGGGATAGTTTTTTTTTTTTTCTTTTTAAATTTTCTTCTGCTTTTTAAATTTTCTCTCTTTTCTTCTTTCATCTTATATCTTAAAAGGTTTTGCTTGGATGAATGGTAATCTTTGGATGTCCCTTCACATTTAAGAGTGAGGCACCACAAAGCTAACTGGAAGTGTGGTTGGTTTCAGCTGGTTGATTTCATTGTGGGATGCTTTTTAATTTTTTGAAAAACCCAAACTGTTAGTGCAGTTGTCCCTTTGTATACATTGGAGTGTTTCCAGGACCCCCATATGTACTCAACATCTGAGCATTCCAAGTCCCTCAGTAGACCCCAAGAACCCACTTACAGAAAAAGTAGGTCTCTCCTACATGCAGGTTTCCGATCCTGGGAATGCTGTATTTTTGATCCGTGTTTGGTTGAGAAACATCTGTGTATAAGTGGACCCACGCAGTTCAAACCCGTGTTGTTCAAGGGTCAACTGTATTTGCAAATTGTTTCTTTTCATCTTCTCCAGAGATGAATCCTCTAACTTCTTGCCTAGGGGAAATAAGCCTGTATGCCAGAATTCCCAGGAATTTGTGAAATAGATACTCTATGGTAGACTAGATACTCTATAATAACTAGCCGATCACTTCGTCTCCCTCTTCTGCCTTCTGGATCCTGTACTCTTATGGAGGTTTATAAAACTTGATCTGGGAGGCTAGTTGTTCCATGTAAATATTTTCAACCTATCCTACTTGTCTCTTTTCCCTGTTACTTTATGCCGTGTTAATCTTTATATGATATTTTTTTTTTTTTTTTTCAGGGAGTACCGGAAAACATGGATGTTCAGTCCATCACAGTTAACCAGGATTCCTTACCTAGACCTTGATTAAGGACATGAGTAACTCTTGAGAAGTGACTTCAACTAGAGACACCTGACAATGTTTGGAACTGTTTTTAATTGTCACCACTAAAGAATGTTACACATTTAGAGATAAGAGACCAGAGATTCTGCTAAACCCATCCTCTAAGACACTGGACATCCTCCCTCCCCCAATCAAAAAAGAGTATAATTTAGCCCAAAGTTTCAATTGTACTGAAGATGAAAAATCCTGTTCTAGAGGGAGTTTAAAACTTTGCCTGTAGATGGAGCTTAAAACTGTTAAAGATTTCAGGGATTTGTATACAAGGAACCAATCAGATGCTAAAGGATATGTAACAAATGGAAATATTTCATGCAAAAGATGGAAACTACTGCGTTGCGTTTGTTTAAAATATTGTAAGTATTTTGACAAAAATTTATGCTGAGATAAACATTTTAAGGCAAGTTACTAAAAATAGGCATACATGTTTTTTCATAGATATAAAAATGAATCTGCCACAGTAGTTCTCAGCTCTGTTATGCACATTACAGCCACTTGAAAAACTTTGAAAAAAATACTGACACCTTGCACTACACAAACAAATTCAATCAGAATCTCTAGGGAATGGAGACTAACAGCATTGTTTTTATGAATTCTCCAAGTAAGTCCAAAGTGCAGTTGGATTTGAAAATCCTAGTCTACAGCAGATATCTAAATACTTTCCAAGTCCACGCAATGGTTAATTGCCCTTTCCTGTGGCATTGTAGGCTCCTTTCTGTTTTCTCTTATATCATGAGAAAGATTAGGCTATTGTGCATGCATCGGGAAGAAGTCACATGGCCCTTTTCTTTTTGTTACAATCCCCCCACCCCCAAAACCCTCTTGTCCTTCATTCTAATATATTCTTTGCACTGTCATTATAAACTAAAACTATGGTCATTTTAAGAGGCAGGATTAAAAAAATAAAACTTTATATGTCTGTGGTGATTTATGTCCTGTCCTTTTAATAATGCTTACATAATGCCTGCTTAGCAGTAGGTCATCTATCTCAATTTCCTTGACCTTCTGTTTGGTTTTCATCAAAGTGACCGTATTCCTTCCTTGCATAGTTTATATCTGATTTTTGCCACCACAAATATGGATAACCTCGAAAGAACTTTTAAAAGTGAGGTAAAATAATTAATACATATTTGACTTTTCCTATTATAATAATACTATGAAAATTGTGGGCTTCAATAATGTATTTTTAAAATTTATGCCATCATTAACAATGGTTTAATGAAGACTGTATAGAGTAACAGAAAAGTCCAAATGTATAATAATATGTGAAAAGTTTTAAAAATACACATTATGCTACATATTGTGTGAAGGTAACAATAATATAAATAATATCTAGATAGCATTTATTGAAAACTTACTATGCACAAGACATATTACATGCATTCATTTATTTAATATAAATTAATCTAACTATTTAACATAATCCAACTATGTTGTAGGTATCATTTCAATAATGAGGAAACAAAGGCATAGAATGAAGAAGTACATTGCCAAAGGATATGTAACTCATACCAGCAGAGTCCAGGAGTCTAACTCAAGAGACGATGACCTTAACCACTCTGCTATAACCTGACTTTTGTAAATGCATAGAATATAATTACTGAAAAAAATACAACCTAAAGCTTGCACTGTTTGCTTTAAATAGGGTTTATTTTATATTATCTTCTACTAAGAATTTCATAATTTTATAATGGAAAATAACTAAGGTCATTTATCTTATTGATAATTAAAATTGAACAACACCTGTTTATTTAGAAATATGTATGTAATGCAATTACCTGACCGAATATTTCTTTCTGTATGTGTTTATCTTCAGGCATTCTCAACATCTGCTTCTAGATAGAAATGTACAGATGTGGACATTCAATTAATTAATTTTGACTGACATATTTATCATTAAGAAAGTCGTACCATTTCAATATTAACTGCCCTGTAGCTAGTAAAAATTATATAACTCTTTCTCACACTGGCTAGCATGGAAAGTTTACAGCAGTATTTCCCATAGTCTTTTATGCTAAAACCCCGAAATTCCTGGGCTGTCTGATCATTTACCAAAGTATGATAGAAAGCAAAGAAGCTTGAGGGATATCTACGATAAAGTATAAGATCAACATTTCTTAGCTCTATAATCTTTAGCAAGTTGCTTAGTGTCTCTGACCTTCAAATTTTCTCACCTTTAAAAATGTGAATAAAAGCTTAACTCAGCATTGTGCAGAAGACTGAATTAGAATAGATAAAAGGCTTAGTGTAGGTTCCCAACAAGTTGCATCTACCCCTGCTTCTACACCCCAAATGTCACCACTGCTACTAGTCAAGTACATTCCTGAAGCAAGAAGGCCACCAGATTCCACTAACATGTTTTAACTCTATTCTTCCAACAATTTTAGGCAAGAGGTTACAAAATGCCTGCTCTTCAGAAGCCTCCAAAGATGGTATCTAAGACATTGCAGGATTTTTCTAAGAGGTATGAGTAGGGAAGTCTAAACAAGCACCTGTTATAGGTGCTGTCTTGTCAGTTTCACAACTCTCTTCCTACTTATGAATTGAGAAAATCTAAAGTATGCTCAGAGAAATCAGATAATCTGCTCAACTTTTTTGCCCTTCCTTTTTTTTTTAAATTATACTTTCTGTATGTTTCTATATATCTTTCTATATATGTTCTAGGGTACATGTGCACAACGTGCAGGTTTGTTGCATATGTATACATGTGCCACGTTGATGTGCTGAACCCATTAACTCATATTTACATTAGGCATATCTCCTAATGCTATCCCTCCGCACCCCCCCACCCCACAACAGGCCCCGGTTTGTGATGTTCCCCTTCCTGTGTCCAAGTGTTCTCGTTGTTCAGTTCCCACCTATGAGAACATGCGGTGTTTGGTTTTCTGTTCTTGCAATAGTGTGCTGAGAATGATGATTTCCAGCTGAATCCATTNCAAGCACCTGTTATAGGTGCTGTCTTGTCAGTTTCACAACTCTCTTCCTACTTATGAATTGAGAAAATCTAAAGTATGCTCAGAGAAATCAGATAATCTGCTCAACTTTTTTGCCCTTCCTTTTTTTTTTAAATTATACTTTCTGTATGTTTCTATATATCTTTCTATATATGTTCTAGGGTACATGTGCACAACGTGCAGGTTTGTTGCATATGTATACATGTGCCACGTTGATGTGCTGAACCCATTAACTCATATTTACATTAGGCATATCTCCTAATGCTATCCCTCCGCACCCCCCCACCCCACAACAGGCCCCGGTTTGTGATGTTCCCCTTCCTGTGTCCAAGTGTTCTCGTTGTTCAGTTCCCACCTATGAGAACATGCGGTGTTTGGTTTTCTGTTCTTGCAATAGTGTGCTGAGAATGATGATTTCCAGCTGAATCCATTTCCCTACAAAGGACATGAACTCATCCTTTTTTATGGCTGCATAGTATTCCATGGTGTATATGTGCCACATTTTCTTAATCCAGTCTGCCATTGTTGGACATTTGGGTTGGTTCCAAGTCTTTATTATTGTGAATAGTGCCACAATAAACATATGTGTGCATGTGTCTTTATAGCAGCATGATTTATAATGCTTTGGGTATATACCCAGTAATGAAATAGCTGAGCCAAATGGTATTTCTAGTTCTAGATTCTTGAGGAATCACCAGACTGTCTTCCACAATGGTTGAACTAGTTTACAATACCACCAACAGTGTAAAAAGTGTTCCTATTTCTCCACATCCTCTCCAGCACCTGTTGTTTCCTGACTTTTAATGATTGCCATTCTAACTGGTGTGAGATGGTATCTCATTGTGGTTTTGATTTGCATTTCTCTGATTTGCCCTTCCTTCTTATATTGAAAGTGTTTAGCTGTACCACTTGATAAAGTGTTTTTATTTATCATAAAATCCTCAGCTTTTGCTCAGTGAAAGTTATACAGATTATCTTCCCAGAAGCTCAAGGCTTTATTTTTCCTTTCAGTCTGTTCGTAGAATTAGGCATGCTATAATCACCCTGAAACCAGTTTAGTACTTTAAAGATTTTTTCAACCCAGGACCAAAATTAAACTCTTGGGCTCTAAACCCTAACATATATATACTACTCTGATGATAAATCATGAGTAGATCCAAACTGCTTCACCTGGCTAACTAGAAGGCATTATTTACACAAAATTGGCATACACTTCTCCTAGCATGTGTTTCTTTATGATGTATAGACACATATAGACACAGTCATATAATCAAAGGTTTTTAGATAGGAAGATATCTTAGGAAACCTCTTGTCTTAGTCCATTTGTGCTGCCATAACAAAATGCTCTTTTGGAAAATTTGTGAACAAGAGAAATTTCTTACAGTTCTGGAGGCCCAGTAGTCCAATATCAAGATGCTGGTAGGTTCTATGTCTGGTGAAAGCCTGTTCCTCATAGATAGCACCATTTAGATGTCCACATATGACAGGAAGGATGTAAAGGAAAAGGTCAGGCTAGTTCCTTCCAGTTCTTTCATAAGGCACTAATCTATTCCTGAGAGCTGAGACCTGATGACACTTGATGATACTTTTGAAAGGCTCTACCTCTTAATACTATTACACTGAGATTTACTTTCAATATGAATTTTAGGAAGACACAGACATTCAAATCATGGCACCCATAGTTTAGGTTTATTCCTTTACAGAAAGAAAAGCTTTCAGAAACTACTTCAGAAGAATATCTTCCAATGTTTTATTTAAGTAGATAATTTAATCCAATAAATTTTTGTAGCCCGTGCTTATTAGTTAAAATATACAAAGTATCCATAATTTATTTCTACTCTTCAATAACTCTTATAATAATGATACAGTATTTTTATATCAAGTTGATGGTATATTCTGAAATCATAATACTTGCCATTCAATCAGTATCAGTTTTCCCATTGCGTTTATGCACATGTGAAAAATGAATAAAATTAAGTTTACAAAGGAGAAAGAAAGAGAGAGAGAAAGAAAGAAAGAAAGAAAGAAAGAAAGAAAGAAAGAAAGAAAGAAAGAAAGAGAAAGAAAGAAAGAAAAGAGACTCTGTTTACGAGAAAGTAAGGGAAGAGAACAAATGTCTCTGCTTGGTAATCCAGAGAATTCTCCCGGATCTTGTCCAAGACCATAAAGGTGGTACCTCCCCAAATCTGCAAGAACCACAGTGTTACCGACTTGGAGTGTCCTTTAAAGTAGATACAGCTTAGATCACAATACTCAAGTCCTTTCAAATATCTGGAAAGCTTTCCCAAGAAGGATGGCTAAGCCCAGACAGTGAAGACTACAATAAATATGTTACTCTTCAATGCCCAGACATTGAAAATCTACTAACATCAAAACATCATCCAGGAAAACATAACCCCACCAAATGAACTAATCAAGTCACCCAGACACAATCCTGGAGAAACAGATATGTGACTTTTTAGACAGAGAAGTCAAAATAGCTGTGCTAAGGAAATTCAAATAAATTCAAGATAACACAGAGAAGGAATTCAGAAATCTGTAAGATAAATTTAATACAGGAATTGAAGTAATTGAAAAGAATCAAGCAGAAATTCTCAAACTGAAAACCACAATTGGCATACTGAAGAATGTATCAAATCCTTTAATAGCAGAATTATCCAGCAGAAGAATTAGTGAACTTAAATAAAAGCCTTGAAAATACACCGACAAGACAAAAGGAGAAAGAATAATAAATACTGAAGCATGCCTATAGGATCTAGAAAAGCACCCCAAAGAGTCAAATCTAAAAGTTATTGATCTAAGAGAGAGGGTAGAGAAAGAAATAGGGGTAGAAAGTTTACTCAAAGAGATAATAGCAGAGAACTTCCAAACCTAGAGAAAGATATCAATATCCAAGTACAAGAAAGTTATAGAACACCAAGCAGATTTCACCCAAAGAAGACTACCTTAAGACATTCAATATTCAAACCCACATAGGTTAAGGACAAAGAAAGGATCCTAACAGCAGCAAGAGAAAAGAAACAAATAACATACAATGAAGCTCCAGTACATATGTCAGCAGACATTTCAGTGGAAATCTTACAGGCCAAGAAAAGTGATGTGACATATTTAAAGCACTGGAGGAAAAAATAACTTTTAGCCTGCAATAGTATATCTGGCGAGAATATTCTTCTAACATGAAGGAGAAATAAAGACTTTCCGAGACAGTCAAAAGCTGAAGGATTTTATCACCACCAGACTTCTCTAAAAAATTGCTAAAGGGTTTAGCTTAATCAGAAAACAAAGGATAATAATGCGCAATAAGATATCACCTGATCATACAAAACTTACTGGCAATAGTAGGTACATAGAAACACACAGGTTATTATAACACTAACTGTTGTGTGTAAAGTACTCTTAAACTGAAAGAGTAAAAGATGAACCAATAAAAAATAACTGCAACAACTTTTCAAGATATAGACAGTACAATAAGAATAAATAAAACAAGAAAAAATGAAAAGTAAGACAATTAAGTTAAAGCATAGAGTTTTATTAGTTTTATTTTACATGCTTCTTTATATAAACAGCATTAAGTTGTTATCTGCTTCAGATAATAGTTTATAAGATAGTATTTGCAAGTCCATTGGTCACTTCAAATCAAAAGCATGCAACAAATACACAAAAAATAAAAAACGTCAAATTAAATTATATCATCAGAGATAATCACCTTCACTAAAGAAAGGTAGAAAGGAAAGAAAAAGAAAGAAAGAAAGAAAGAAAGAAAGAAAGAAAGAAAGAAAGAAAGAAAGAAAGAAAGAGAGAAAGAAAGAAAGAGAGAAAGAAAGAAAGAAAGAAAGAAAGAAAGAAAGAAAGAAAGAAAGAAAGAAAGAAAGAAAGAAAGAAAGAAAGAAAAGAAAAGAAAAGAAAAGAAAAGAAAAGAAAAGAAAAGAAAAGAAAAGAAAAGAGAGAGTATATTACAAAACAACCAGAAAACTGATAACAAAATAATGGCAAGAGTAGTAAGTCCTTACTCATCAATAATAATATTGAATGTAAATGGACTGAACTCTACAATCAAATGACGTAGACTGGCTGAATGGTTGAAGAAACAAGAAATATGGATCCATTGCCTACGAAAACACACTTCACCTATAAAGACACACACAGAGTGAAAATAAAGAGATAGAAAAGATAATCTATGACAATGGAATCCAAAAAAAAGAGCAGAAGTTGCTATACTTAGACAAAATACATATCAAGACAAAAATCATAAGAAGAGACAAAGAAGGTCACTATATAATGATAAAGAAATCAATTAAAAAGAGGATACAGCAATTATAAATTTATATACACCTCACGCTGGAGCATTTAGATAAATAAAGAAAATATTATTAGAGCTAAAGAGAGAGATAGACCCCAATACAATAATAACTGGTGACTTAAACAACTTACCTTCAGCATTGGACAGATCTTCCAGACAGAAAATTAACAAAGAAACATCTCATTTAATCTGTATGTACTATAGACCAAATGGATCGAACAGATATTTGCAAAATATTTCATCCAATGGCTGCAGATTAGACATTCTTTTCCTCAGCACATGGATTATTCTTAAGGATAAACTATATGCTGCGTCAGAAAAAAAGTCTTAAAACATTCAATAAAGTTGAAATAATATCAAACATCTTCTATGACCACAATGAAATAAAACTAGAAATGAATAAAAAGAATCATTTTGGAAACTATGAAAACACATGGAAATTAAACAATATGCTCCTAAAGGACCAGTGGGCCAATGAAGAAATTAAGAAGGAAATTGAAAAATTTCTTAAAACTAAAGATAATAGAAATACAACTTACTAAAATCGATGGGATACAAAAGTAGTACTAAGAGGGTAGTTTATAGCTAAAAGGACCTGCATCAAAAAATATGAAAAACTTTAAATAAACGATCTAACAGTGCATTTTAATGAACTAGAAAAAAAGGAAACCAAACCCAAAATTAGTAGAAGAAAAGGAACAATAAAGAGCAGAGCAGAGATAAATGAAATTGAAATAAAGAAAAATATAACAGAGCAATGAAACAAAAAATTGTTTTTTTTAAGTTAAATAAAATTGACAATCATTTAGCAAGACTCACTAGAAAAAAGGGAGAATATCCAAATAAATAAAATCAGAAATGGAAAAGAAGACATTACAACTGAAACGGCAAAATCCAAAGGATCATTAGTGGTATAATGAGCAACTATATGCCAATAAATTGGAAAATTTAGAAGAAATGGACAAATTTCTAGACACATACAACCTACCAAGACTGAAACACAAAGAAATCTGAAACCTGAAAAAACACATAAAAAGTAATGAGATTTAAGCCATAATAAATAGTCTCCTTGTAAAGAAAACCCAGGACTTGATGGCTTTACTGCTGAATTATAGCAAACATCTAAGAATAAATACTAATCCTACCCAAACTGTTACGAAAAATAGAGGGAGGAATACTTCCAAACTCATTCTGTGAGGCCAGAATTACCCTGATAGAAAACCAGAAAAAGGCACACCTAGAAAAGAAAACAGAGGCCAATATCTCTGATGAACAATAACCCAGAAATCCTCAGCAAAATTATAGCAAATCGAATTCAACAATACATTAGAAAGATCATTCTTTATTACCAACTGGGATTTATCTCTGAGGTGCAATGATGCTTTCCATATGCAAATCAATTAATGTGATACGTCATATCAACAGAATGAAGGATAAAAAGCAAATGATTATTTCAATTAATGCTGAAAAAGCATTGATAAAACTCAATTATCATGATGGAAAAAAAAATCCTCAAAAACACTAGCGATAGAATGAACATACCTCAACATAATGAAAGCCACATATGACAGATCCACAGCTACTACCATACTGAATAAGGAAGACCTGAATGCTTTTTCTGTAAGATCTGAAACATGACAAGGATGTACACTGTTATTCGTCCACTGATGAATAACTGCTGCCACTGTTATTCAACATAGTACTGGAAGTCCTAGCTAGAGAAATCAGACAAGAGGAAGATAGAAATGGCATGCAAATTGGAAATGAAGAAGTCATATAGCCTTGTTTGCAGATAATATAATCTTATATTTGGAAAAACCTAAAGACTCAACCAATAAATGATTAGAACTAATAAACCAATTCAGTAATGTTACAGTATACAAAATCAACATACAAAAATCAGTAGCATGTCTATATGCCATCAGTGAACAATGTGAAAAAGAAATTTTAAAAGTAATCCCATTTTCAATAGTCACACATAAAATTAAGTAAATTTAATTTTACTAAAGAAGTGAAGGATCTCTACAATGAATACTATAAAAGACTAAAAGAAAATAAGTTGAAAAGATGCCAAAAAAGGGAAAATATTTCATGTTCATGAATTGGAAGAATTGATACTGTAAAAGTGTCCATATTCCTCAAAGCCATCTATAGATTCATTGCAATCCCTATTAAAATACCAATGACATTCTTCATGGAAGTAGAAAAAAAATCTTAAAATTTATGTGGAACCACAAAAGACCCAGAATAGCGAAAGCTAATCTTAGAAAAGGAAATAAAACTGAAGGAATCATACCACCTACTTAAAATTATACTAATGAACTATAGTAATCAAGACAGTATATACTGGCATAAAACCAGACACATAGACCAACGGAACAGGATAGAGAACCCAGGAAAAAGTCCACACACTTACAATGAACTCACTTTCAACAAAGGTGCCAAGAACATATAATTGGGAAAACAGTCTCTTCCATAAATGGCGCTGGGAAAACTGGATATCCATAAGCAGAATAAACAACTAGACCCCTATCTCTTGCCATATACAAAAATTAAATCAAAATGGATTAAAGACTTAAATCTAATATCTCAAACTATGAAACTACTATGAGAAAACATTGGGGGAAATCTCCAGGACATTGGTTTGGGCAAAAATTTATTGAGTAATATCCCACAAGCACAGGCAACCAAAGAGTTAATAGACACATGGGATTACACCAAGTTTAAAAGCTTCTGTGCAGCAAAGGATACAATAAAGGAAGGGAAGAGACAAATTTGGATCCTTTGGATTTTGCAGTATCAGAGTTTTCAGGAGAAAATACTTGGAAACTACCCATCTGACAAAGGATTAATAACCAGAATATATAAGAAATGCAAGCAACTCTATAGGAAAATAATAATCTGATAAAAATGTACCAGATTTGAACACATTTCTCAAAAGAAGACATGTAAATAGCAAACAAGTATATGAAAAGATGCCCAGTATCCCTGATCATTAGAGAGATGCAAATCAAAACTACAATGAGATATCATCTTGCCCAGTTAAGATGGTTTATATCCAAAAGAGAAGCGATAACAAATGCTGGCAAGGATGTGGAGTGAAGGGAACCATTGTACACTGTTGTTGGGAACGTAAATTAATGAAACCACTGTGGAGAACAGTTTGAAGATTCCTCAAAAAACTAAAAATTGAGCTACCATATGATGTAGCAATCTCACTGCTGGTTATACATCACAAAGAAGGGAAATCAGTATATTGAAGAGACATCCACACTCACGATTTTTGCAGCACTGTTTACAATAGCTAAGATTTGGAAGCAACCTAAGTAACCATCAACAGATGAATGAATAAAGAAACTGTGGTCCACATACATAATGGAGTACTATTTAGTCATAAAAAATAATGAGATCTAGTCATTTGTACAACATGGGTGGAACTGCAGACCATTTTGTTAAGTGAAATAAGCCAGGCACAGAAAGAAAAACATCGCATGTTCTCACTTATATGTGGGAGCTAAAAATTAAAAACAATTGAACTCACGGACACAGAGAGCAGAAGGATGATTACCAGAGGCTGGGAAGAGTAGTAGGGGGCCGGCAGGAGGTGGGGAATCACTAACTGGTTAAAAAAAATGGAAAGAATGAATAAGAACTAGTATTTGATAGCACAACGAGGTGGCTATAGCCATTAGTAACTTAATTGTACGTTTTACAATAACTTAAGTGTAATTGAATTGTTTGCAACTCAAGGAATAAATGTTTGAGGGATGGATATCCCATTCTCTATGATGTGCTTATTTTACATCACATGCCTGTATCAAAACATCTCAGATACCCCATAAATACATACATCGACTATGTCACCACAAAAATTAAAAATTCAAATATTAAAAATTAAGTATAAAGACACTCTCAGGGCTAACAGGGAAGGTTTACTAATGTAGTCCAGTTAATACAGGGAGAGAGAGAAAGAGGAATACTGAGTTTTAGAAGGCCAAGTTCCATAACTTTATGGATATAAATGCCCTGTTTGAGACTTTGTTTTCTTTTTGTGAGCCTGGCAGAGTATATTGTGTACCGCATATTTATTATGGAGATTTTATTTATATGGCAACTATTAAAAATCTATGACATGTAGCAACTTACTTTTTAATATACTTTAGCTTTTGATGGAATTATATTCTGTATAGAGATTGATGGTGATTGGCTTACTAGCTTAACTTTTCTCAGGAATGCTGTTCCCGTTTGTAAAACTTAAGTCAGTTTCCACTTGTTTTCCCTGTCCTCACACTCTCAGCCTTTTACAATAACCATATATCTTGTTATGTTTGTGTTCTTTTTATAAAAAACTGAAAAAAAAAAATTCTTCACTCAGCTATACCAGCAGTCAAATTCTCCCCAACTGAGCTCCAGCTGTCTGTGCTTAAGGGAACTTCAATGGCAATACATAATCTCAAGCCTCCTTTCTAATGTGTTTTCAGAAGAAGAGGAACAAGTAAAGGTTTGAAACTGATATTTTACATATTCATTTCTTGTATAGAAATATTTGTCCCCTTGTATCTTGAATTGTCTTATGCCCCATGACTTTTTGTAACCATAGCAATGCCTTGAAAACTATTCTTTTACCTACAATTTTAAAGAGAATAACATAATATAAGGTTCTTATCTATATCTTTAGTTTTTCTCTGCCTTTTCCCTAGGTTCGCCTCTCTTCACAATTGCAAAATGGTTCTGGGCTAGAGGAACATAAAATATTGAGATGTGGACAGAACTAATTAGCTTTAGAACCCTAGTCAGCCTTCTTATGTGAGAGCCATAATTGTAAATAGAAGCCTGCTTCAACCCACGTCCTCATTTGAGAGCAATCATTACAAGTACCATCTGCCAAAGGGGAGAGAGAAGGCTGCTCAGAGCAGTTGGTTTGTAGGATGAGAGGCTCATTGTGTCATTGTGTTCTGGCTCTTTGTTTCAAGAAAGTATGTTTGATTTGACAATGAGCTCTTATGTTTTCTTTTAAATATTGTTTACATGGGAGTTAAACATCAAATAAACAACATGCATTGATGTTAAGAAATTTGGAGATGATTTCTTTTACATTGCTCTTTCATCTAGTAGAGGATTATACTCTGTTGTTCTTATTTGCATTCAAATTGTTTGCATATGTTGTAATTAAAATCTTTGAAGTATGCTGATTACCAATATGTGTAGTACAAGGTACCATTTTTAATCTATATAAGTTGTAGCGATAAGTAATATGCATAAAAATGTTGTTAGGCACTGATGTTGTATATGGACTAAAATTATTGGATATATTTTTTCTGTTATTAAGGGCTTTATCATTCAGGTTCCAAGGCCATATATGTACTTAATAATGATGACAGCTAACATTTTTGGTATGCATTATAATTCAAGTACCGGCTCATTTAGATACATTTTTTTAATCACACAATAACATTTAATTGCAGTTCAAGATGTAATATGATTCAATGGCACTGCATGGTTCCAAAGCAGGTGTGGCTATTGTTGAGTGAATGGAAAGTATAATGTTGATCACAGTAGTCATGAAGGACATTAAAGAAAAGGATATATAAGATTATTTGATATAAATAAAATAAAGAAGAGATGAAAATAGGAAACAAGATAGGAATCATTTTTCTAAAAGATTATAACACTGCTTTAGGAGATGGCCTGTTTCGAAGAGACCATGGTAGAAAGAAACGTTCAGCTGAAGAAGTTGGGCTAAAAACTCAAGTTGTAATTTGGATAAGAGAGTAATCGGTCACTATGAGCCTATGCTAATTGTGTTTTGAGAGTAGAAGAGATATGTAGGTTTAAAGTCAAGGCTATGGTTGGGGTGGGTATATAGGGTGGTCCTCTGTGTCCTATTGGGATACATTAAGATTAAAATGAATTAGAATGGAAGATAAACTTGTAAACATGATGAGAAATGTTGTCAATAAAAAAAGGAAAGGAAGAAGAGGGTAGTCAGATGGATCAACAAAATCACCTACATAAACTAGCAATAATGATTATTGCTCAATCAACCAAATGAACTAAATAAATTAGCAACAAATAATGGTTATTGCTAAATCATTGAGTGTGGGGTATGTTTTTTACATTTGTCCTAGCTGATAGAGCATTCTGCAATAATGTAAATGTTCTATGTCTCCACTGATGAATACAGCAGTCATTAGCTATATGCAAACTTACTGAGTGATTAAAATATGGCTAGTGCAATTAAGGCTAGTGCAACTAAGGAACCAAATTTTAAATTTTATTTAATTTAAAATTACATAGTCACATGTGGCTAATAGTCATAGTATCAGATAGCAGATCTAGATATTACTGATATAAACAGGAGCAGAATGGAATATCACCTTCCTTTGAAATCGCAGTAAAATTAGTACACATTAAATACATAGATCTTTAGTACAATTTGATGAGTTTTGAGAATTGAATATTAGCGTAAAACTATCATAATTTTTTTTTCCATCTTCTTAGCTCTTTTTCCTCTCTCACTCAGAGTCCACTTTTATGGTAGTAAAATCACTGCAGTCACTTCAGCCTCACATCTTTATAAACATAATTCTAACAGATAATATATAAATATATATATAGTTAGTAATATGTATAAATAACATACATATGATTCCAGCAGTGATCACTGTTTAATAGCTTTTATGAAAATCAAATCTATCTTCAAAATATGGTTAAAACAATCCAGATTTCATGGACACAATGTGATGGAAAATTTGATAGCCAAGGTATTGCTTTTTGAAGGAAAATATGAGCAGGAAGCATAATAAAAAATATATAGTCTGGTGTTTAAGGTTCTGGATTCTGGTCTAAGATTTTAAATATTATGCATATGATATTGGCTAAGTTATTTAGCTCCTCTAAGTCTATTTTTCTAAACTGAGAAAAATTTGTAGTATTCGTAACATTGGTAGTTTATAAAGATTAAATGAGATAATATTTGCAAAATTCTTACCTTAGTACCTGGCACATTGTTAATAAATTTGAATAACGGTATTATCGTTAATCATGTTCAATGAGATTCTTTCGTAAATACAGAAATTGTGATCATAGAGAACTTTTATTTTGTTTTTGAAGGCCTGAAGATGTCTGGAACTCACTTTCTATTCTAAGCTCATGCACTAGTCAGTTGGTGAGCAAGATCTAGGCCCATTCCCTCATTTTTTTTCTTTCCATTACAACAGCCAATAAGCGTTCTTTCAAGTCCTGACCTATTTATATCTTTACCTTTATGTATGAGTCATAAAAAAGAATCTTATTTACAAATAAGCAAGTAGAATTACAGGCACACATTGTTTTATTGCATTTTACTTTATTGTGCTTAGTAAATACTGCATTTCTTACAAATTAATGGTTTGTGGCAACCCTGCATCAAGCATTTTTTCAACACCATATGTTCACTTCCTGTCTCTGTGTCATATTTTGGTAATTCTCACAAGATTTCAAATTGTAAATGATTCTTATATCTGTGATGGTGACTTGTGATAACTGATCTTTGATACTACTGTTACAATGGTTTTGGGGCTCCAGGAACTGCTCTCATGTAGGATGACTAACTTAATCTACAAATGATGTGTGTGTTCTGACTGCTTCACTGACCAGCAAGTCCCCTTATTTCTATCGCTTTGGGACTCTCTACTACCTGAGACATAACAATATTGAAATTAGGCCAATTAATAATCCTGCAGTGACCTGTAGGGGTTCAAGTAAAGGGAAGAGTTGCACATCTCTCACTCTAAACCAAAAGCTAGAAATGATTAAGTTTAGTGAAGAAGGCTTCTGAAAAGCACAAATAGGCCAGAAGCTAGGACTCTTGTGCTGAAGAGTTAGCCAAGTGGAGAATGCAAAGGAAACATTCTTGACAAATAGTAAAAGTACTACTCCAGTGAACCTTCTACAAGCAAAAAAATTATGACATGATGAAAGGTTAGATGATCATTAGTTTTTTTAGTGATAAGATATTTTTAAATTATGGTAGTTACACTGTTTTTCAGACATAATTCTATTGTGTAAACATTTAATGCGTTGAGACATTAAAAAACCAAAAATTTATGTGACTTGATTTATTGCAATATTCTTTTGATTGCATTTGTCTGAAAGTGAACCTGCAATATTTCTAAGGTATATTCCTGTACCTCTCCTCAAGTGATCCCATTGCCAGTGTCAAATTAGCTCACAGGATATACTGTTAGTAATCAGCAAACAGTAAAGTCTTAGGAAAACAGCCAGAACGCTTGACATTTCATTTTCATATTTTTCATTGATTCATGTTTCCCCTTTCTCCTACCCTCACCCCCTCTCCTTTATTCCCCTATTAGTTCTCAGCTTCTTACATTAAATCTTTCTAATAAAGATTCTAACATATGCTTCTTCTTCATTTTATCCTGGAGTCTACTGTGCAGCCAGGAAATTGTTTCTGACACACAGATTTCAGCAACCACCAACCACATGAGTACCAGTGAGAGTTTTATCAATGCTGTCCAGACGTCAACTATACTGGTACTTCCTTTCTTCTTACCACCATCTTCTCCTTTCCTGCCGCTTCCTACAGATAAAACAGGGTGTATGATCCTGTGCCAATGCATTTGAAGCTTGTTGTCAGAGACAATGTCAAGGAGAATTTAAGGTAAAAATAGATTAAAGAGGGGAAATATAAAAGAATAATTGCTATGCTTCAAATAACACTGAACTCAATATCTGCTGTTCCTTGGGGCTGACACATTTGATATGTGGCTTTTATTCTATTGGAGGTTGCTTTAAACTGAAGAAACAGAAACCAGTATAGAAGATTTGTTTGCATTCTTAGCAAGAACCTCCCTCCAGGTGGGAATAGCCAGTCTCTTTTTCTTCTCAACGTTCTGTGATGGAGGTTTCCTGAAGGAAAGATAAATGAACCTTCTGACCAAGCTGAGAAGAAGGGCAGCATCTGAAAGAACTGGAGCAGACAGCGTGGCATTCTTGAAACTTGAAAGGGGACTGGGGGAAGGGAAACTGGGCAGGAGAGATGTAATATACGAAAGAGAGAAGGATTAGAGGTGAAGTGCTAACAGGTGAGTTTAAAGAAAATCAAGTAAGAGAAAACATCATGGCACAAAAGGGGAGAGGAGAAAGAACAACTGAAGCCAGAAGACAAACCAGAGTTGTTGGATCAAGAGAAGTATAATCTACTTGTGAAAGTAACAAAGAAATGGTGATACTTGCCAAGGGAATCTGTCTGCTCCTGAAATGAGCTCTATAGCAATAACTGAAAGAATGATCAATCAAGACCAAAGGGGCAAAATAAATGGATTGAGGTATAGAGCTGGCATTGCAAACTAGCAAACTATTGGGTTTCTCTCATTATTAGGCAATGAAAATTTAGTTTATATCTTTAAATTTTACTTATCAATACCTGTAATTAGTTTGTGTTTTTAATTTAACCGATCAGTAAAGCTGGTTACAATTTTGCCCATACTTTACTGATTGAGTTATCTTTAAAGCATGATTTGATTTTGAGGTATGAATTTAAGAATTCTAACCAGGAACATTTGAAATTGAAATACTCGAATCTATTCACACAGTTCTCAACACTTTGGTTATTATATTTCTGTGTCTTATTGATAAAGAGGGAAAATCATTATCTTAGTTTCTACTCAGCCTATTATTGCTACATTATAAAAGACAACTAGATTATATTCTGCAAAAAAAGCCACCTATATTTGCTGTAATGGTGATGTAATTTGGAGACACTGTCCAGGAAAACAAAGTGGCCAGCAGTGTGGGATAGCATCACAGATGAATATTATTTCCAGATTCCCCTATATAGAAAAAAGATACATACTGTTTTAAAATATTTGACACATATCTTGGGTAGAGCTAGTTATGTGTTTTGGTAATAAATATCATTTTCCAATATTACCATTTACATTAAATATTTGCATCTACTGCTTTGATATTTGATATTATTGATAAAATATGATCAATATTTTATTGTCTGCAATTTTATGCTCTGAATTTTTGTAGAATAGATTGCAATCCATCTCCCTCTGTCTCCCATTTTGTTGTCTTTTATTTTTTGAGAGAGCTCTTTATAGTTATTTGTTATGGTTATTTGAATGCTTAAATAGGTATCAATACATGTTCAAAAATGGCTTTCAATCAACTTCAGTTTAAAATTTCACTTAGAACTGTTGACATCAGAATTTACCAGAGCCTTGTATACAGGGGTACATTTTCTTTGTCACATGTTGAATTAGTTTTATTATTCTTTGCTATCTTCTAAGTTATTTGGAAGTCTGGTTAGTGTTTCCTTGTTTCATTATTGAAACAGTTCTTCTAGACTTCTTATGAAACCGTGGAAATTCTCTAAACCCAAACAAAACTTTGATCCATCAGGCTGTGTATTTTATTTTGTATTATCACAATAGCCTGTTATTTTGGGGTCTTCCAGTTAGCTTGTTTGAGATATTTCACTCAGAGTTATCATAATGAAAGTCAGGCCATCCAGTTTATTTTATTATAGGATCCTTGTTAAGGGAAAAAGACGAAAAGCACTGGTGGAACTGTTAGAAATTATTTTTAGTGAACCATAAAATAGTTTTCTATACAGTTAAAGGTAGAGAACATACAACAATGTGAATGATCATAAATGTTCTTTTTAAAAACAGACAGAACCTTTTCATAATTTTCATTTACTTTCTTAAAATAAATATGTTGCCATAATAGCCATTGCTTTAAGTTTGATGAGACATTGACTAAGCACCCACGCAGAATCTCCATAGTCAGTTTTGGGTCCAGAGACCACATGACTAGAACTGTTTAAGATTTGTCTCTGATTTCATAAATGTTACTTTGGAGAATCCTATTATATTTAGGTAATGTTTAATAAGTATTACTCATAAACAAATACATATTCAGCTTATATGGCTAAAACACAAAATGCGACGTCACTTTTCTTGTTGATATATTAAGCTTCCACGGTTCCTAGCCTTGGGAAAATTGTCACTATATATGTATAGCTGTCTATCTGGAAGATCCTTTCACTGAGGTTCTGGCCATGTAGTTATCCTTCTGCGTATACTTAAAAAAAGAAGGCTTTATTGATTGTCTGGAACCTAAATGCCTACTATTTAATAAATGAGCTCAATGGGTTATCCTCTAACATTCTTTAATTTTGGTTTGTTCATCTCATCAAGACCATTCACATCCATCTTTTCCTCTTCTTTTTCTATTTTCTTTTGAGTTCTCCAAATATGTAGTGACTTCCAGGACCTTATGCTGTCCCCTCTTTCATTCTCAGTTTTAACAGTCTATTCCTTTTTCCAATTAATGAGAAATGCTACATTCTTATTGATTTAAGACCACTGTCATCAACATCTTGTTAAAAGTTCTGCAGATGAAAACAAAACTTATTTTTTCCAGATTTATGTTCAAGTGCTTATGACAACATTTTTATGTGGAGAGTAGCTTAATAAAGTACTTTGATGTGGATTATTTTCATTGATTTTCAGTTATGTGTGATAATGGTGTTATTTTTATTTTGTAGAGGAGTAAATGAATGCTTACATAATTTATGTCACTTGACCAAAAATCACTGAACTAATATTCAATGAATGAGAGCTTTGTACTAACTCTAACTCAGAGCCTTTTTACTACATCAGGCCAATATTATGACCGAGAATTATTCTTGGGGTGTTCTTGTTATTAATATTTAAAAATACTATTTTGAATTCTCCTGAGTCTGTGATTTTTAGCTATGTGCATTCTCAGAATGTGTTACCATGTATACAATTTTATGAACCAAGCCAGAGATTGATGGAATTTTATCCTACCTAAGTCAAAAGATTATCTATTAAGTTTCTTCTCTATTTGGTGTTCTGAGGTGCTGAACATAAGTAAAATGCTGAACTCATACATAAAGGTCAAAAGTGGAGAGAATGGGGACAGCATCCGTAAATGTGTAGTATACCCACTCAATGTGATTAATGGTTAAATGAAAGGAAAACATAAGAAGTGCTTTAGTGATAACAGTTGTAGGTGCAATTTATTTAACACTTCCTAAGTTTAAACAGGGAACTGTGTGTATACATACACATGCACACACACAAACATACGTATATTTTTAAACCAGTCTTTATAAAATCATGAGTTAGATACTTATCCCATTTTAGTGGCTAAGTAGTTTAAAAAGAGAAAAATTAAGAAATTTGTCCAAGATTGCAAATTAGTAACAGAATGCAAATTTGAAAAGCAGTTTGGTTTGTTTCCAAAACCTACTATGTTTTAATGCCTCATTGAGATGAGACAGTACCATTGGCTAGCATGTTCAGGAAACTCTTCCTGAAATAGGTAATATGTGTGTTGAGTTTTAAAACATTAGTAAGATTTGACTATGTGAAGAGATGGGAAAGAGGTTATTAAGATTTGGAGCAATAGGTAGCACAAAATACCTGCCCCAGAAAGAAATCTCTGCAAAATATTTAAGGTGTAGTGGAAATATCAACTTTGTTGGAATTATGACACTTACAAACAAAGGCAAGTACAGATGGAGAAGCCAACATGGTCTTCAGAGAGTATAATATTTAGATTACAAAGTGAAAAACCAATAGGATGTATTATGTGATTATTAAAATTTTCAGAATAAAATATATTAACAAAATTTGTGGTAAAGAAGATTAATGTGATGTTTATAATCTCTATTGATGGGAGGAAACATAATAGGAATAAGGTGTTTTCTTCATTGTTATTTAAAATAATTAGTTCATGCCATAAATATAAAAGGAGGGCCTCAAGAAAAAAATAAATAAATAAAAAAACTGGAAGCAGCTGAAGATACTTTCTGCAGGGAAAGAATACAGGATCAAAAATAACAGAATTATCAGTATATACAGCATCAATAAAACGTGAGCCATTTAATTCTGCATTTTCTAAATAGTAACTGTGAGGCATCATATTAAGCATTATTTTAATTCTGTCCAAAAGATAGGTGAAAAGGAGAAAGCACATTTTAGAAGAAGAATTTGATATTAGCCTGTAAAGAATTATTAGGAATTATTTATTTTGAAAGTTTGTCTAAAGTAGGAGATAGAAGTCAATACTTAAGAATTTTGAGAATAGTTTTATTCAGGGTCAAAATATAGAGTTTAAAGAATTGATGGTCATGTCTTACACTTTGCAGAGTGAATTCTTTCAGAGCAAGAAAGAGAAACCAGTGAGAAAGATAGGTAACAAAGAGAAAAGCAAAAATAAGAATGTTGCATTTTCATACAGGAAAGATAGTTTATGAACTATGGAAATATAATACTGAAAAATCATTTTTAAGGACTTTGGAAAATGAAAGGACTTGTATAATAGTGCATTTTAAATTTTTCTTTTGGTTTGATAGATTTTGTTGTGTTCTTTGTTTGGTTCTCAAGTACATATTTTCCTTCTATAAACTGTGTCTTCAAAAGAAAAGCTCAGAATACCTGTTTAGGATTTTCTTCCAAAATTTTATATCAATGTCCTTATTTTTCTAAAATGAATGCTTGATGTTTATGAAAAAAAATGACATAAAAGGAAAGCAAAAACAAAAGTTTCTTTACCAAAAAATACTAAATTTTCTGAAAGAGTTTGTTATGAAAATTCAATCTATTCTGTTTTGTTTAATACAAGAGATTGCAAAAAAAAAAAATGTATGCAATGTCTAATCTTAGGAATGACACAGTAAAAGATTATCATACCTTGAATAAACTGCATAGCTCTCATTAATTTTGATAATTCGTGTTGGCTAATAGAACAAGCTTGTTTAAAACATTTAAAGCACTCTTACCTACACACGGCTTCTAATTTTAAGTTGCTGTAATTTTCATATACAATGGCTTACATTATGCTAAGGCTAGATTCAAGGTTTGCAAAGTAGTGGATGATAATCACAAAGTTGATTTGAACCCCATCTTTTCTTAAGATATTTAAAGGCTGTGGTTCTAAAATATGAACTGATCTTCATAACATCACAGATGTAGTATTGAATTTTTAAATTTGAAGTCCATTAAAATATTTCTAAGATCAAATTGTCTTCTTGGAAATTTTCATGCACATTATTTTACATACTTTCATTGTATTTAACTCCAATTGTCTTAAAATTATAAAGAATACTGCTTTAATCTTAGCAGTAGAAATCATATGGTCACATCCTATTGATGGTTGTTCCTTACAAAATTTCGTATTTTTAGGCTTCACGTATCCTTTAGATTTCATGTTCATTTAATAACAGTTTGATCTTTGGTTTCAAGGATCTCTTTTTAGAATTGTTTAAATACCCGAGAGGTCAAACCAAAAATTTATGTTTCTACTCTTCAGGAATAGAATCAAATGGACTTAGGGTGTAGGCATCCCACAGTAATGGTAAAGTTGCAATGCTGAATTCCATGCAGTCTAAAATTAGTATGTGATTGGCTTAAAATGAAGACACCTTGGTATAGCAATGTAGTATAATACACAAAATGCAAGCAGTGATTAGTGGAACTCTGTGTCTTTATTTAGTAGAACCAACCCTCTTTCTTCTATCACTAGTGCGTGAATCAGATGTGTATTCAAGAGTTAAGGACAGAGGACAGAAGACTTGTATCTGTTCTTAGATCAGAAAAAGAATTGAAAACTATAACCAATATAATTTGATGAAAGTCAAAGTTGGGGTGAGCTTAGGGAATAAAACATGCTTACTTTGGATACCACCTCCTGTAAATTGAGAGGTGATTGTAATTGGAGAACTGAAGCGACCACAGAGAAATGTGTCTGTAATTCTTGAAATGGCAATAGGTGAGTGCAGTGTGTGGAGAGTTGTGGTATACCTGATAGTTTTCTCTAGGAAAATTTAGAGGTAAGATAAATACCCACTTCATTCTTCACTCAACATGCTGAGAGAGCAGACCAATAGAAAAAAAATGGATTTATGCAAAGATGTTGTCATAATTGAATGTGGAATTCCTTGTATATGACAAATATCATGGGTAGTTTAAGCCAGGACAGATAAAGATCAATGTGTAGCAAATGAATAGTACAGTTATAAAGACCAGAAAGAAAAGTTGTTGACAGAATGGACCTTAACACCATGTAACCAATAATATAGTCCACTTTGAAGGTCAAAATTGATGAACGTTCTCACTATTGCTAACGGTTTTATTCATACTATAATAAGTGTGTTGTTTGGACACAGGGTGGGGAACTTCACACACTGGGGCCTGTCATGGGGTGGGGGTAGGGGGAGGGATAGCAATAGGAGATATACCTAATGTAAATGACAAGTACAGCCACGACACCAACATGGCACATGTATACATATGTAACAAACATGCATGTTGTGCACATGTACCCTAGAACTTAAAGTATAATAATAAAAAAAGACAGATTGTTAAAATGAAAAAAAAAAAAAGTGTGTGGAACATCAGAGGATTAGGAGAAATGCAACATGCTTT
>NW_016810766.1:810934-816617 GCF_001698545.2 Rhinopithecus bieti | reverse complement strand
TTTTGCTTTTGTTTCTTTGTCTGTATTTTTACTAGCTAGTGAGTTCTGTGATTACTGAATTAACCTTATTCACTTTCATATGCCAAGGTATAGAAGAGTGTGTGTTATAGGTGCTAATTAAATGTTTGGCAGTGAATGAATGATGCTTTTGGGATTAGAGTCCAAAAAAAGACATGAAATCTTTAGGGTATATATAATAGGCACGTCACAAAATGGAGAAAATGATAAAAACCGAGCCCACTGTAAGATAATGTAGTCCAGATATTTGCAGAAGATGAGAGAAGAAACCTTAGTGATTCTTAACCTTTTAGAGCCATGAATATTTTGGGAAACTCAAAAGTAATGAACATATATTCCCAAACACAAACACTCCCACCCCCACACACCCTTTTGCTTTCAACTTAGAAGAATAAAGAAATATCTGAAGCCCTTCTTTGATCTCATTAGTGTTTTGTCTGTTTTTTAAAAAATTAGATTTATCCAGCCTATCTTGAGTAGTACTAGGTTACTCTTGTATTCTGGTGTAACCTAAGAATTGTCCTCATTTTTGCTTTTTAAAGTATCACTCTATTAGGAGAGATAGATTACACTCTATGAATACATTTTAGTGTGTATGTATGTGTTATAAACATATATATACACACATATTTGTACACATGCAGTCAGTGTGCATAGTTGTTACCAACGTTCAACTATAGGAGTTATATATTAAGGTATTTATTGCAAATAATTGGCTTATATGATTATGAGGGCTTGGCTGATCAAGTCTAATATTCACAGGGAAGGTCAAGAAGAAAGGCAGGCTAAAACCTTCTAGCATGACTGAAGTTACTGTCAACAGGTAAAATTTCTTCTTCATTAGAAAAATTTCAGCTCTGCTCTTAAGGCATTTCAGAACCTGATTAAATTAGGCCTATCCGGATTACCTGGAGTATCTCTTTTACTCAAAGTCAACTGGTTGTGTCCTTTAATCACATCTATGGATTCCCTTCAGAGCAACACCCAGACTTGTATTTGATTGAATAACTGAGGGCTGTAGCCTTGGAAAGTTCACACATCAATAAGCCATCAAAGTGATATATTTGAGATGTGGGCTTAGTTGTCAGTATTATTTTATGTTTATGTAGTGCCATACCTCTCCTCCCCAATATTATGGATGTCTAATGCCCAGGATTGAAATTTTGAATACTTGGTTACTAAACTATTGCAAATTTTAAAAAAGTATTATCAGAATTATGTTGAATACTCATGAGAATGATTGAAGTAGTGAATCATCTGTTTTTTATAAGCCAGACAATTATCCAAACACATTCACCTGTGTATGTTGTTGTTTTAATTTTGAATATAAGCATCTCATATTTTTGCAGTATCCTGGGAAAACTATTTTCATGCTTTTTTCTCTGAAATGCTTAATATGTATGTGTAGCACACACGTATAAAATATATACGTGTACATAAATATACATATTCCATATGTACCAACCTCTTATATTATGCTATTAATATACATTTTATTCTGTCTTATGCTTTCAGCCAATGAAAGCTAGTGAATGAAGCTGTTCTGTATATTCATGGTGAAGAATTTTCTTGCACCATACCACTATCTGTCAGACAATAAGCAGGAATTTGAGCTGTCAAAAGTTGAGGAGGGTATGTAGTCTCCATGATTTATTCAACTGTGCCTTTACTTTAATCAATAGCTTCTACTTCATTTAAAACATTTGGACCATAATGCTTAAACATAATGTGCAAGTGATAGCATAATAGCAATGTCTGATACATCCAAAAAATGAACTCTACAGTGGTTCAAGAATATTCAAGGGGTATATAGCACACATAGAAGTAAAATTAAATTGCAAATTAAAGATTTATGTAAGTCCTTGTATATGTTAGGCATTTAAGAAATATCACTTTGCCTGGGAATGTTTTTCAACGATTACAGAAAAGGTAGGTGGAAGCAATTATTGTCTAAGTCATGTTATTACTTCAGGGGATTCAGATAAATAAAAAGAGTGACCACAAATATATGAGTCAAGAACTTAGAGCTGATTCATGAAGGTTGTTTTTGGTAAAGATGTATTACCACTCCTCTGCTTCCAGGCAAAATATGATATGCAACTATTAAGACATTTTAAAAACGTGAATGCTGTTCTCTCTGCACTTGATGCTAAATTTTGGATGAATATAAAAAACTATAAGAAAGTGGTTTATATCCCTCGACTGAATTAAAAACAAATTAGAATTTCAAGGAACACCCACCTGAGAAATTTGCATAATGATAACTGTTAAGTAACAGTGCAGTAAAGACAAAAACAAAAGGGTTATCATCAATAGAACATACTGCGGAAAGGAAGGGTATATATAAGAAGAGTAGAAGGGTAACTTCATGAAAGACAATGAGTTGAATCTTATCATGGAAAAAGAGTAGAGTTTGATGAAACAAAGAGGAGTTGAAGCCTTCCGGTTAGAGAGAGACATGTTGTGCAGGCAACGCTGTCTAGCAGATCTTTGAACTATGAGTAGGGCAGCCTAGTTGCCATGGACGATTTGTGTACAAAATTAGTAGGAGATGAATTGGAAAAGCAGCCTGTGACCAAACTGTGAAGGAAACTAAGGGTGAGAAAACAAAGTTAGGAATTTATCCTTATAGGTAATGATTCCTGAGAGAGTTATCAGCATAGTGAGTGGTGACAAAAATAATTTAACATGAGAATTTGAGAGAACATTTTAACTTAATAAGCGTATCAGATGTATCACTTACCATAATGGATAGAAAAAAATGATTTATTTTAGTGCTAGTAGTAACACATGAGGCCAGTGTTCTAATGAAAATGATTTGGCTTAATGAATTAACTTGTAAACTTACTGGGCAAGATATCGAATGCTATGTAAGGTGCCAGGCTTAGCATACTGCCACTACTCAAAAAGTGAAATGTAATAATGGGACTTGTCAAGACTCTGAAGTAATAAATGCCATTAAACCCAGGAGAAAGGAGATGGCTTTCCTTTCATTTGCCCGGGGACATACAGTCCCAGTTTTCTCAGGAAAACCTAAAATCCTGTTGCTAAATTTACATAGAAATGAAATGAATACATTATTTAAAGCCTGATTCAGGCTTCCCATCATAAAGGACAGGGAATCTTACCTATATTGATTGGTCTTTCAAAAGGTGTATGGGAAAACGCCCCTCTCCTAATCACTGAATTAAATGGAATTTACTAGCTTAGTTTAATCAGTACCTTGTAATCAAATCAGGCATGAAATCAAGTTTTGATTACATATTGTTCTCACTATTACTATCAAATTGCCAAATCATTGGAAACACCCCTAAGTATGGGGGAGGAAGGCAAAGGATCAGGGAAGCAAATATTTTATTTAGTAAAATAGAAAAATATAATTAGATTTAACCAAATTTTGAAGCTCTTCAGCCTTCTTTATTGGACTATCCTGAAATAACTTAGATTCCCAATATCATTCCTATAATACATCTTAAGCTGCCCAGAAGGGTTGCATCAAGTAGACAGATAAAACTACTTGTTTTATGTCAAATTTCCTCAAACAATGATTAAACACGTAGAACCTTTTTATTATTTTAACAAATAGAGGGAGTTTCTAGTTTTCTGCGACTATACTTATTTAATTTTCAATTAAATGTTATTTTACAAATAAAACTTAATTTGATTGTAAAATTTTCACTTTGTTACTAGGTAAAAACATGTTTAAGGCCAACCACCACACCAATCCATTTACCTACTTACATTTTCACATGAAATTATAACAACCTTATGAGGATGCTATAGTCCATTTTACAGAAAAGAACTATGAGATTAATATCCTTTTTACACAACTACTAAATAATAAATGTGAAATCAAGATGTGCTTGATTACAAAGACCTGCTTCTCATATCATAATAAAATAATCCATTTTTCAAATATAAAATGTATGTATTTTTTTTTCAATTCTGAATGCAAGTCAGATACCAGGAAAAGGAAAAGGTGCCATCTCAGGCTTCCAGCACTCTATTAAATAAATCATTTCAACATGGAAATTAGACAAGGATTTTGATTGGTACATCAAGTAATTAAATTTAAAAAGTTTCTTGATTAACTATTGTGTTTCAACATCAATTCAACAATAGAAAATGTAATTATTCAGCATAACCAATTATATTTTATTAAAGGGTGCATGGTGTTATAAATGAGAAAAATGCATTTATGATGAATTTATTTTAGTTTTTATAAAACTAGTAATACTAAAGGTAAATGATTGTCAGACCATTGTTCATTTGTCTATTGTTTATTGCAGAATTTTGTTTTGAAAGGTAATTATATGCAGAGTACTAATTTGAATATTTCTTTATGCAGAAGAGAAACTGATACATAGTCCCGAACCCTCAAAAATCGTATTTTTACAGGGCATTTATTGTACGTGGAGATACACAGTAATGAAACATTTATAAGTTGTTTACAGAAGACTATGATTGAAGAATGTGACTGGCATAATTTAATGAGAAATTCACAGAAACAATCAATGGACAGAGAAGCATATTAGAGAAAATGATGGCCAAATGAACTAAAATAAGGCATTTGAGCTAAAAAGCGACAATTTTAAAATGAAAATGATATTGGTCGAATGTGGCAAGAGCAATGTTTGGACTATAATTTCTTCTGGTTTTCAGCAAAATATATTACTAGAATTTTGAAAGAAAAATATTGAAACCCTAGAATTGTATGTTCAATTAAGACATCAGTTATGAAAAGTGAATAAGTTTAGAGATCTGCTGTACAACATATAAATAAACATGTAGATATACAAACTGTGGATAAGAGTACAATATTGTATTGTGCACTTAAACGTCTGTTAAGAGGGTAAATCTCATATTAAATGTTCTTACCACAATAAAACCAAAATAAGTAATAATAAAAAGGTTTAAAGTTTACTTCATCAAGCTAACATTATTTATTGCCTTGTAAATATGTGCTAAGCCTGGTACTAGGTGCAGGGTATTCCAAGATGATCAAGATTCAATTGTTTTCCACAAAGAGCTCATCAAAAATAACACAATAGCAAATAACAACTATACAACGTGACAAGGGCTAATATAGAGGCATAATTAAAATTTAAATAAGATACGTGTGCAGAAATAATTTTTTCTGCCTACTAGGAGAACTGAGAGGTAGATGATCTCAGGAAGTTGTAAAAAAGACGTCACCTTTAAAAATGAGTAGATATTTTTGGTATGAAAAGACGGGGAGTGGGTGGAGGAAGGAAGGAGAATAGAAGAGGGAATAGCAGGTGCAAGGGATACCATCAAGAAATGCAAAAATTAATAAAATGCTTCCAATTGGGAATCAATGATTTGGCTAAAGAACTAGGTACATGGTTTAGTGATGAAGGTAGGAATATAATCTTGAGATTGGTTTTGATGGACCTTATATGCTGTGCTAATTAATTGTATTATTTATTCTGAAATAGCTAGTGTAAAATAAAACTTGAAGAATGTGTAGAAGTTTATTTGTATATATTGTATTTAACCTAATTCAGTGTTCATTTTATTTTTCAAAACCTTTAAGCCTCATAACAATCTCCATGAAAGCGCATAACAGGTTGTAACTACAGTCCTCTTTTTTTTTTTTTTTTTTTTTTTTTTTTTTTTTTTTTTTTTTTTTTTTAACAGTCTT
>NW_016810766.1:799097-810697 GCF_001698545.2 Rhinopithecus bieti | reverse complement strand
TTTTTTTTTAGAGGTGGAGTCTCACTATGTTGCCAAGGCTAGTCTTGACCTCCTCGGCTCAAGCAACTCTCCTGCCTCCTGGGCAGAATTATAGGCATGAGCTGCCACACCTCTACTATTAAACCATACACTTTTATTTAAGTTCTAAATATTTTTTGTTCAATTATGGTATCTACAGTATGTTTTTTGCAGGATGGCAAAAGTTATTTGCAGTATATTTTGTGTTTTCACTTAGAGGTGAAAACTAAAAATTCCACAATTATGATCACCAGGAAAATCTGTGTCAGAGAAGTAATAACCATGGACTTGACATAAATTTTCTGTATCTCACGACAGATTAAGTAAATGATCTTTTTTAAAAACAGCACATAAATATTTATTGGTCATTGTGATGTCTTTTACACAGCTAGTCACTTTCTCTCACCTACATAGCTGGCTTTAGATTTTGAATAATACCAGTAGTTATAAAAATACATAAATGTTAAAAAAAAATATTCAAATATATTTTAATAGCACACTAGTATTATAATAGAAACATTGTACCAAAATATTTGTTTTTAATTTTGTATAGAAGAGTTTATTTTCATTTTTTGACTTTGAAAAATTGTGAGTATCTTGAAATCCTATTGATCACTGCCCTTAAAAGCTACGTGTTTATCACTGATTTGGAAGTCTTTATTAACATCAAGAGATACACTTGTGTTTCTTCGCTCCTCCTGGTACACTCCATGTAAATGAAAGTGTGCAATCTGCCAGCTAGGCACAGCTGCGTGTCACCACTTCAGTTAAATTCTTTCTGCTACATGAAGCTAGGTTTGCTGGGTGCAACCCTTCTCTGTGTACAGAGATACTCTTTTGAAGCATAACATAACATCAAATTCAATGTCACTTTCAAGCAGATTAAGGTGTCTTCAGGGTGCCAATATTGATAAACAAGCCACTCTTGCAGAGATGATGGGTTTTCTATTTAAAAAATAAAAAGCAACCAGTGCACATATTTGGACACAGCGACACTCCCTCACTATATTGAACTTTCAAAAGACTCCACAGGATCTCTTGCTTCATGGGATCTGTACTAGCAGACCTATTTACTCCTACTGTGTCAAGCATATGTCTTCCATGCTCATGTACAGTTTACGGCTTTGTCAGGCATTGATTGCAGCAAATGTCTGCTTTTCTGTATTTGATTATACCTTGTGTTCATGCTTGTTCTCAAAGCCTTTAAGTCAGAGGTTCTCGCGGACTAATACAGAAAATGGCAAGAGGAAAGTGAGATGTGCATGTGGCTCACGTTCTCAGACCCTGTCTAGGACACCAACATATGGCTCACAGGATCAGAGATCACTGGGTTTCCTACCCTTTGAACCTATCCCCAAATGTATTTGGAATGAAATATCTCTCTAAATTGGTTACTTAATATAAACACTTTACTAGCTTTACTTTTCTTAGCTGACAGCTATTGAAATTTTTTACTATCTCAGCACCAGCTATGCACAAAAAATAAGAGTACATGCACAAATTCTTGTTTATATACATCCTATTTTTAAACCTGAATCCTTAGAAGACAAAAATCTGAGGCACGGAGTATTGCTATTCTTTGATTGAGAAGATATAGTCCCAGGGCAACAAGAATGAGGGAAAATGGAAGTGAGCAGAAAATGATGCAAAACTCTGCAAACTCGTTTTACCAAACACGCCAGCATTTGCAAAAACACACAGTGAGTCATTCAACTGGTTGCTCAATCTGTAACATTGGGCATATCTTCACAACATTGGATAGACAATGAGTGGGAGAAAAAAAAAAAAAAACAGCAAATTGTCCAATTGTCTCTAGATTTCTTTCTCAGTAGTCAACATTTTCCCGTTGGGAAAAAGAAACTTAGTACTTGAGGAACTTAGGGACAACACTGACAAGCTCGGAGATAACCTGGATGTTTGTCTCTAAATTTCATTCTGACTTTTAGGAATGGTATGTATTTATTGTAGTTTTAGGGATTATAAATTTTTATGACTGTAAACTAGAGTAACTATAAACTTGTAAGGTGATGACAACATATAAAAATGTTAAAATAATTGGGCAGCCACTAAAGGTGACAATACTGTGTACTTTTTTCTTTCATTTAATAGTATTTATTAAGTACTATGTGCCAGGTAGTGAGAAAGCATAAGGCATACAATTTTGGACTTAGAGAATACATGATGCCTGATTTAGAGGGCTTACTACCCTGTGGGTGAGAAAAACACTACTTAAATCATCACATAAATAATTAATACATTAAAATTAAAATATGTTAAGTACTGCAACTGAAAGGTAGAAAGTACATGAGAACATTTAACAAGAATTGACCTTCTTAGGAAGGTGAGTAAAAGATTCCTTGAGTAGGAGAGTTTGAGCTCAGATCAGAAGGAAGTGTTAACTTAGTGGAACCTAAGAGTTTGTGTGTTGGTTGGATGGTGATTGGAGAGTATTTAGGGAGGCCAGTGGCAAATAAAACAGTCCAGTAGAGGATAATACATGTTTAAGGATCTGAGGTAGATGGAGGAATTGAGAAACTGAAGAGTGACCTAAAACACAAAGGACAAGGGAAATGAAGTGTGTGTCGGTAAGCCCATGCATGGAAGCCCACACCAATTCATTAACAGATCATTATCAAATTTCCATTTCAAAAATATTGCTCTGGATTTAGTGGAGGGAAAAGAAGAGACCAAAATGGAAATGGGGAGACCCATTAGGAGGCTCTTGCTGTAGCTGTTGTTTCATGATATAACTCCCATAAGAAATTTAATTTAATAAATTGCATATAGAAAAATATAATTATTTGGAGGAGGAGTTCTTAACATTTTATGAATGTGTATATTAGAATCAATTATGATTTTCTTCTAAAATGTACAGGTCAGTGTTTCCTTCCTGAGTCTCTTAATTCTGATCTCTCAAAACTGGAGTCAGTGCACTTGAAGATTTTTCAAAAGAGATTCCAATATACTCCTCTGGTATGCTCACCATTGATAACCAATCACTAGATAATATCCAAAGCAGCATTTCCCAAAGACGAAATGCAGATGACTTGCTTTCATAAAAGAAGATTCCCAGACCCAATCACAGACCTGTTAAATCGAATTATCTTAGATTGGTACCTGGTAGTTTACATATTTAAATTTCCCTTTGTGGTTATTAAAGGTGTCAAAACTTGAGAATGCCAAATGCTGAAGAAAGAGTGAATGGTATGTTCTTCTAAAATACTTCATAAATATTGCTCTTCTTAAAGAGTTTTCAATGAATGATGTGATTTGCAGAAAGTTTGAGCTCATATTGTATAGTGATTATCAGTAACATAGACATTGCGTTATTGATTGGTGACCATTACATGCACATCAGAAATCAAAATCTAGACAGAAAAGCTGAAATCTTGACAAAAAAATTCAAGAAGTGTCAAAAAAAAACTCTCGCTAATACAAATGATCATCTCAATTCTAATATTATTTTATCCAAATACAATTTCTTTTCATTGTTACAATAAACTTATAAAATATTTTATCCNTCTAAAATACTTCATAAATATTGCTCTTCTTAAAGAGTTTTCAATGAATGATGTGATTTGCAGAAAGTTTGAGCTCATATTGTATAGTGATTATCAGTAACATAGACATTGCGTTATTGATTGGTGACCATTACATGCACATCAGAAATCAAAAATCTAGACAGAAAAGCTGAAATCTTGACAAAAAAATTCAAGAAGTGTCAAAAAAAAACTCTCGCTAATACAAATGATCATCTCAATTCTAATATTATTTTATCCAAATACAATTTCTTTTCATTGTTACAATAAACTTATAAAATATTTTTATCCATATTACTAAGAATTAGGGCTAGTATTCAAGCCTTAATAAGTATATAGACCAAGAATTTTTAATTAAAAGTAGATACAAATATTCAAATACTTTCTAAGTATAAAAATATAAACTTAAATATACCAAAGTAAAAACTACTTTTTCTCAAAACACAAATAAAAAAAAAGTAGAATTAGGTATATTGTAAACATCTATTGTTTTTGATATCCAATACTCAATTTACTTTTCTTAAGAGCAAACTGGTATTCTTTATTATGGCTAGTTTTTTTTTTTTTTTTTTCTGATAGAGTCTCACTCTGTCATCCAGGCTGGAGTGCAATGGCGTGATCTCGTCTCACTTCAACCTCTGCCTCCTGGGTTTAAGCAACTTTCATGCTTCAGCCTCCAAAGAAGATGGAATTACAAGTGTACACCACCGTGCCTTGCTAATTTTTGTATTTGTAGTAGAGACTGGGTTTCTCAAAGAAAGCCTCCCAAAGTGCTGGGATTACAGGCATGAGCCACCGCTCCTAGCCTTCAAATTATGCTCACTTTTGATTGGATTGTTGAACGACATTTTCTACTTTCTTATTAAAAAAATCCAAGAGCCCTTAGAGATTTCCCCCCTACATGCGTGCTCTTATTGCTAAGAAATACTCAGGCAATGGACTATCTCTAGTCTAGAGACTGAGAATCCAAAATAAAGCAGTGCAAGAAAAAAAAAAAAAAAAAAAAAAAAAGGTTAATTCGTTTAAGCAGCAGAGTCTGTGGTCAAGTGTTTATTTGACTTTCAGGGGCTGTCTCAATCCTGATCCTTTCAAGCCTATTTCATCCACTCTATTGCAATAAATGTACTTTAAGAATAAATTCTTCAACAAATATGGTAAAGGGCTAGTATGCTGGAATTTATTATGGGAATTAATTGTTTCCATCAGCAGTTGACTTACAAGCTAAATGTATGACTGTCTTTATGTGTGGTATATAGAAGTACGTCTATATATCTAAGTCTAATAGCACACCTACTCATGGTATATAAATACTAAAGCAGACCAACCCTGGGAAAAGCAAATGATACTTTCTTTAGAAAACCAGAATTTAAACTCTGCTACTGCTGCTGCAAGTTTTATAAAATGATATCAGTGTCATCTGTTAACATTTTCACGTGATTTGTTGATCAATGGATTTCAAATATTTCAAATAAAATAAAGAAGTTGAATGATTCTTTAATTGGTTTTGAGGCTGTGCATGAAAAACAAGCATGTTAATAGACAGTACTTAACTACAACCAGATACAAAAACTAAGGTAGAAGTAATTTTCTAATATATTAATATTTTGATAGGAAATAATATTTTCTGCCCTTTTTCAACATTATTAACCCTTCCATTCTGAAGAGATATTAAACATGCCATCTTAATCATTAAATAAATTCACATATATATAGTCATTAACCTAGAAACACATGATACTATGGGAACAGATTTTTAGAACACATTAAATGTTCCATATTTTTTAATGAAGTAAGACATTTTGTTCATAGTCTTGAGCTGTCATCCTGGTTTGCGATCTTCAACTGACATCCTAGGTACATGTATACAGATCATCTCTTTAGACTGTTTTAGCACAGGTCAGTATCACTACAGAGATTTTTTCCATTTATTTTTTAAGCTACCTTTGTAAAATGATTTATGTTTTTATACAAATAACTTTATTCATTTTATTTATAACTATTTTTAAAACACAATAGAGTTCATGTCACTTTTGTGTGTAAAATCATTCAGTGACTTCCTGATGCATTTATGATAAAATTCATAGAAAAATGCCATGTATGGGCTTTGATAATTCTTATAATCCAGTCCTTACCTAGTGTGGACTTTCTCAGGACTCCTTTCTATGTGCCTTTTTCCTTTGTTTAATACTCATCTGCTTACTACTTATCCTGTCTACCTGGTGCTCTGTCCTTTACTCAAATTACTAATATGCCTCCCATTGCAAGTATGTGTTGTTTGCAGTACCTGGAACTCTTTTACTCCATTTTTCCCTTTTCATTCTTTACTCATATTATTCCCAAGCTATTCATTCAACAAATGAATAGCATGAGGATAATATGAACACACACTAAATGCCAGGCCTTAGAAATGTAGCAGTGAATACAAAACAAACAAACAAACAAACTCTAGACCCTCTTAGAGCTTGCATTTTAGTGTAATGGAAACAACACATTAACCATATAGTTATTGCAATAGAATAACAAGAAGTGATAAGTGCAATATGAAAAAAAAAAAAAAATCAGGGTAGAAAATAGAATGGAAAGCAGGTGCAGTTTAAAATAGATTGTCTAGCAAAGACCTTCTTAAGAAGGTTGCATTTGAGCAACAATCTAAATCACAGGAGAGTATGTGAATACCTAGAATAGAGTGGTCTAAGAAGAGAGAAAAACCTAGCAAAGGCCCTGAAGAAAGACGCAGCATCATATTTTCAAAGGCCAGTGGGAAGGTCAGTATAGAACTGGAGCATGGTGAAGAAGACAGAAAGCCGCAGGTAGTGTAGGCAAACAGATACTAGGGGCCAGATTATGTAGATTCCATTATCCATTTACAACATTTTGCATTTTATTTCAAATGTACTTAAAATGCACTGTATGTTTTAGGTAATGATGCAATATGATCTGAATTGTTTCTCGGAAGAATAATTATGGCTGCTGAACAACAGAGCCTGGTGAATGTAGTAGTCAGCTCTTGCCATGTTACAAATAATCTTAAAATATCAGTACAGTGCAGGGAGAATAAAGCCAAGGGTGGTGAGATGGTATGCAAAATGGTGATCATCATGCAAACACCATGAAATCACAGCTAATTAAGGATGTAAATGATAATATGAGGGGAGTGAGTGGGATCATCCCTGCTGGGGCCCAAGTTTTATAACAGGGTGATATTAAACGAAATGAGTTACAAAGAGAGGAAGTGGTCATCAAAGAGAGGATTGCACTTTATTGAGCCCTGGATGAGGTTCTATTATTGGTAAAGCCTAAGGTATGGATATAGGGTAGGCAGGTGAAAAAAGTCAAAGAATAAGGTCATCAGAGATGTGAAAGTCAAGGAACTGAAAGACCGGAGTGCTTAGAGAATCAGAATGACTATTAAAATCACCATAAGGCAGGAATCATGATGGATAAAAAACAGAAAACAAGATTCTAATGTCTTCATGAAGAGAGAGCATAGTAGCAAGAATAGTGAATGTCTACAGTGAGCATAGATAGTTGATAGGGTGTCTAAAGTCATGCATTTTGGAGAAGCTGAATTATCTTAGGAAAGGGGAAGCATCTACCTGGAAACAACAATAAAGCTGGTGCTTGTGGTAGGATTAGGGTCACATGTGAGGAGCATGCTGAAATCAGTGCATCCCCTCCTTTCAACACACAATGGGGCCTCAGTGAATAGTTACTGAATGAAAAAATGGTAAAGTATGAAAATGAATCAACACTGATACTAAAAGACCTTAGATCTATTTTACTTCTTACTGAAGAAACATGTTTGACTATATTTGTAGGTGTGATAATTGGGTAAAAATAAAATAATCTGGAGTATTATTACTGTTACTATGTTTACTGATTCAAAGATATAGGCATTTGTGTAATTGAGAAACTTCTACAAACAAGAAGCAAGCAATCATTTTTAATTTTAGTCTCTAGGACTCCCTGGAATATCATCCAATACTAATTTTTTGAAAATGCATAATAGTGTGCATTCGATTTACTTATTTGTGTATTTAAATGTATTTCAAAGATGTGTGGTATTTTTCTTAAATATTTTTACATAATTACATTAATATTCTAAATATCACTTTATTGCTTTTGTAATTTTTTTCTGGATGATGTCTATTACCAGCATGAACAGTTAATTACAACACCCAAGTAAGATTTTTAAAAAAGTTAGCCTCTATAAGTTTCATTAATGTTTTCATCTACTAATTTTCTTTACCAATTCTAAAATTCATTTACTGTTAAAATGATATCAATACCAATATCTTGCGTTTTTTTTTTTCCTGAATGTTCTTGAGTTTACTCAGGAAATATTATAAAACATTATTTTTTCCTTTTTTTTTTTTTGAGACAGAGTCATGCTCTGTTATCCAGTTTAGAGTGTAGTAGCGTGATCATTATTTACTGCAGCCTTTACCTTCTGGACTCAAGCCATCCTCTCACCTCAGTCACCTAGTGGCTGGAACTACAGTCACACTCCACAATGCCAGGCTAATTTTTTGTAGAGATGAAGTTTCCCTGTGTTGCCCAGCCTGGTCTTGAAGTCCTGAACTCAAGTGATATTTCCTCCTCAATCTCCCAATGTGATGGGATTACAGGTATGAGCCATCATGCCTGACCCTTCTTTCTTGATTTTTATTAAAATTGATTAAAATAGGAAAATGGGAATTGAGATAAATTAGTACATGGGGCTTTCAAAAACATTGAATATTATTCTGTTTTCAAGAACATTTGTTTCTACAAGTAGAAATTTTGTTGATTTAGATGGAACTTGCTGTTTGGTTGAAAGTAAAAGTGTGTAAATGGATTAAAAAATTATGACCTCCTGCATTCTGGAACACTGGGAGGCAACCTACAGAGAAAGGGAAGTCAGTAACAAAGGGAAGTTTCAGAAAGTTAGAGGATAATTACTGAGCTATACTTTAGGTAGCTTTCTTGAAGGAATACAAAATATCGTGTGGAGATATTTCATAGATAATGGGGAGTAATTGAAAGTCTACAAGCTGATGTATTCCTCCAGGAAAAGCAATATGTAGTAACAATGCGAAAGACATAATACATTGTACAATTCAATAAAGCCAATGGGAAATAGTATTGAGTACATTGGGCTATGCTTAAATCACAGAATCGATAAAGATTTGCCTCTGTATGGGAAGGCATTCAGAAGACAAATTTCAGGGTACTGATACTAAATAATTATTTTTTTAAATCTATAGTGTACAGAACATAAGATGGTTTTGTACATAGTACAGAAAATATCTTTCTTTCAATACTAAAGACATATTTTATATATTTAGGATTTATTATCATTAATAAGCATTTGTTAAATATGTGGTGTGCACACATAACACTGTTCTAGATGTGCCTTTATTTTTTTTTAGTTTTCACATGGTAATTTGAAGTTTCTAAATATAAACTCCAAAGATAAAGAGAGTAAGAATCATTTAAATTCCTTTTTTAAGATATTTTTTCTTTCTTATTTAGATTAGCATTTTAAAATATATTGTTAAATAATTTATTTTTTCTTGCATAAAATGATTTCATCCTGAAGCTTAAATACTGTATTACTCATGCTAGTAGGTAATCTCCCAGATGCAATAGGTATTTAGAGATAAAAGAGAAGGAAGTAAACCATTTACAAACGCTCTGCAAACATTCCAGAGGTTATTTCACAAGCACAATCAAATTACAAAGCAACAGGTAATGAATTTAAATACAGATGACTGTGATGCAAACTTATTTAAACCATGCCTTATTTAAAGCAGCCTTAAGAATGTTATTGCAATATCCTACTGGGCAAAGATGAAATTTCTATACATACAATCATTTGGCAGATAGAACGGATTCTGCAAATATATTATGGCAAATATTAAGGGATACATGGGAAGTAACTAGTTTTTCACTAGTAAGATATAAGACAGTGATACGGAAAATAAAAGATACTTCTCTGCCACTCAGGTCCATCTCTCCTCTTGCTCGTGAATGCACATCCATATGCACACATGTATACACTCTAATGCGTAGAACAAATGAATTAAAATATAAAAAAAGAGAAGACAAAATACAAGACAGATGACTATTAACACAGAAACACCATTCAACATTTAAGAACGTTTTTTTCTTTTTTAGTTAGATAATACTGTATTTATTTTGGAAGAATTTTCTGTCAAGGGAAAATATATCTTTAGTAGAATATCATAAGCTCAATACCATTCAAGAGCAATGACAATTAAATATTAAAATAGGCAATGTCAGCATCTACTAGCCCAAGTAAAATTACTGTTCCTAGTTTTCTCTTTTAAGTAGTTGCAAGGGAATATTATTAATCTACCACAAAGTCTCTCTGCACCACATCAATAGTTTCTATTTGTAGATTTCATTATATTTGTGTTTAGAATATTTATATATTATGGCACTGCACATGCAGTCTTGAACATAAATTATACTATATACCCGTTCAATTCCATGTTATTCTTTTTAATCTAACCTATTATAATAAGTGGACACAGTTAATGTATTCATTTGTTTTACAAGTTTTATTTTATTTGAACTCTGTACAGCTTATTCTTTTTATCTTTCTATGATACACCATACTTATTAAGTCTTTGATGTGAGATTTTTAGGAAGGTAGAATATATTGTTTTTGAATATCAAAGTACTTTTCAGGTGATTGTACATCACTTCAATACTGTTAGGTAGCTGGAAGTAGTGACAGTGTAAATTCAGCCATTAATAATTTAAAAAGATAATTATGATTTCCCTTATTTGCCATACTACTGTGCTAAAAAATCTACACCATCTATCAAATGCTATTATGTTTGTGTAAACAGATAAAGCAACTAAGCACAGTCACTCTATGAATACTGAATGTAGTTGCCCGGGGTTTGGCATAACTTGTATGAAAAAAATTTTAACTCTAGGTCAGTACTCCTTTTCATCAATCATCCACTTACTCTAATAATGGCATCTGTAAATGTGCTGACAATGTATTGTCATCTCAGAATATGCCCTAACATGTTTAAACGTAGATGAATAGCAAATATGATTTGCTATTCAAAGGAAAGAGTGAAAGTATTCATCGACAGATCAAGAAGGCATGTCGTTATTTACCATGCCTGTTTCCAAGAATGTTTTGAGATCCCAACTACCTAGGGACTTACCCTCTTAGACAATTTGCACATGTTCAGGCCTATCACCCTGCAGTGTTTTACAATCCGATTAGCCTCTGCATTGCTACACATTTTAAGACAATGATGGCAAATTTTTAGTGTGCCTATATTTCAGTATCACAGATAAAAATTAAAATGTATAAATGTATCTTTTCTTTATCTGAAAACTACAAAACATATACCTAAATGCAATCAAATTTTAGAAATCTACTGGTTACCAAATGTGAATAGATTAGTTAGAAAAACAAGCTACTATCCAGTGATCAACCAGAAAAGATTGATGTTTGACTAATTCCTGATTTGTGAACAGCATTGTATTATGTCTTACGAAGGATATTAAGAGTAATTGAAATTTTCACATCAGTGAGAAATACAGGGCAATACATATTCAAATATGGGATATAAAATTTGCAAATGCTGTAAAATAAACTATGTATTTAAGGGCTAAGAGAGATAAAATTCAGTAATTGTTAAAAAGAGGTGCACTGACAGATGGTTTTAAATAGATATTTTAAAGTCGGAAGGACAGCATGGTGGGGTAGGGGTGGAAGATTGATTCCCATCTATAGCAAAGACATACACAAAAGTCAGGAACACATATTCAAAACAAATTAATAGGAAAACAACCTTTCAGTGGGTCAGTAATGGAACTTCTGCACAGACAGTAATGAAAGATAAGTATGAGTATATAAGGCAGGGTGATATGAAACAAATGGCATACACTTGAAAGAGATGCTAAAGAACTCAAGTTTAAAAATAATGGCAAGAACATGGCACTTTTTATAAAGAAAAAATAAATTATTATATATTATATTATATATCATGCATATAATATATATTATAT
>NW_016810766.1:779447-797161 GCF_001698545.2 Rhinopithecus bieti | reverse complement strand
TAAATTATTTATAAAGAAAAAAATAAATTATCTGAAGTCCATCTAATTTACAAGCCTGATATCCTGTTGTAGAATTTTCAGGTAGACCATCCTGTAGTTAACACCTACTAAACTTGGGTGATCAAGGCTGCAAAGTGACCTCTAAATGACAAAGAACTACTCTTCCTTCCCTGATATGGTAGTTTGGGGATTTCAGGGGTGCCAATACTTAACTTTGGAAAATATTACGAAATGTAGATATGGCAAATTTCCTTGAAGAAATGATAAATGAACCATGGATTAATTCTTTGGCGTAATTTATTAATACAGTTAAGGTTCATTGATTTGTCTAATGATTTCCAATAATGTAATACTCTATATTTATGTCTAATTCCAGGAGTTTTATGGGCTCTAGAGTATTGTTTGGCTGAATATCACATTGAGGGGAAGAAATTTAGATTAACATTTTGATAGAGAAATACATTAACGTGATCTAAACCTCTATATCATTGTGGTTTCAGAAATCATTATCCTTTATTACAAATAGGAGTTTTTTTGTTTGTTTCTGTGTCTTCATATCCCTGCTCATCCACCTAAATAGACCTCCTATGACAATAATAGCCAACAAGTCAACTTGATCTATGGTTAAAAAAAAAAACCTGACATCTTTTTTTTCTACCTGATTATCAATGCCCTCCAGATGGATAATGCTATTGCCTTATTTCTTCATGTTTAGCTTAATTCCTTTTACCAAGGTAGAATTACACCCTCTGCCTTGATCATTGTACTCTGTGTTCCTGAACACGCTAAGATTTTATGAAATGCTTTTCTTTTAGATATCTGTGAGACTTCCTATTTGCTTTCATTCATGTCGCCACTTACTGTTACCTGTTTTGGAGATTTAGAATCCCTGAATCTAAGATGGCACACTGTTCCATTCTTTCATCTTACGGCTATTTATTTTTCTTTGTAACATTGTGTCATATTTGTTTATTTTCTGGCTCCCCCACTGCTGTGTAAGCTTCTTGAAGATCCAAAGCAAATACCTAGAAAGGCGTTAGTAAATATAGGTTGAATGAATTTTAAAAATCAGCAAATAACATGATGGCTATTATGATTCAATTTTTACGACTTAACTCTGCAATCTTCAAAATGTATAAACTATCTTTCATACTTCCCCTGCAGATAACTTTAAAAAAATGCCATCAAATGCTGCTAGCAAATATTACTTCTCTTTTTGAAAATTAAAAATTAGGTGGACCCAAAAAGTATTCTGAATTTATAAAGCAATTTTATCCTGTTAGAAGTAAAAGTCACTTTACAAAACTGAATTCAAATTTTCAGCTCACAGGAAAAATTCCTGTGAGTTGGAGTTTCTCATGCTTGGTCCTGGATTACTTCCTTTTAATTTTACATCCCCTCCTGGGGTAATCTCAACCATACCCATGATTCCAGTAGCCACTTACATGCACATGGATTATGTATTTCATCTTCAGCCCAGACATCCCCCGTAAGTTTGGATCCCTGGATACAAATGCGTACCTGGCATTTACACATGAATCTTCCAAATATACCCGATGCACAACAGGTCTAAAAACAAATCCATGATCTTTCCTAGGCCATCACTTCTTTTCTTTCTTTGTTTTTACGTCTTACCAAAGGGTAATAGTATTTGTAAAACGGAAGATACATAGGAGCTTGGATTAATCGTCATATCTAAAACTTTCATTGCAAAGTACTGTATTCCTTGATGTAGTTCAGACTTTTCATTTAGGGTAAATTCCCTTATGCCTTCATATCTATCCTTCAGAATTTTATTCCCTTAATTTTTGTAAATTTTAAAATGTTGTTTGTTTAAAACTTTATATTGTCTTAATAGTTGAAAGGTATTTTATCTTCATATAACATCTGAGGATGACATTCGTTTTCTCTTAGTGCATTGAAGATGTCATTCAACTGTATTCTGGCTTCTATAATTTATATTGAGAAATTCAGAAGTTACTTTAATTATAATTTTGTTGAAATTAACCATCTTTTTTCTTTCCAGTTGCTTTTAGAATTTTCTTTTTGTCTTCAGTTTTCTAAATATTTAAATTTGTTGTGTCTAGGTATTTCTCTTTACTTTTTGAGGGGGGGATTAAACAGTCTTCTTAAATCTGTGGAATGTCATATTCATTTACACAAAATTTTCATCCATTTACTGTTGAATATGTGTCTCTTTTATTTTTTTTTTCTCCCTCCCTTCTGGATTCCCAATTGGATCTATATTTGATATTAGAATTCTGCTATTTAGGTCTCTAATCAGTGTTTTCATATTTTCAACCTCGTTGGATATTTGTGTGTTGTATTTTTGGTAACTCCCTTCCATCATGTTTTCAGGTACTAACTCTCTTCAGTTGTGCCTATTCCACTATTAAACACATCAGTTAAATTTGTATCTAAATACTACATTGCTAATTTCTAAGATGTTATATGTATTTATGTTCTGTCTCTAGTAACTGCCAATGTTTAGTCCCTTGTCCTTTATTAACAATTTCAGTTCCTTATTGCTTTAAGCATTTTTAACATTATGTTTGAAATTTCAGCATCTGAAACCTTTGTGTATCTGCTTTTTTGGTTTTTTCTTCTGTCATTCATGGGAGCCTGTATTTTGTTTGCTTGCTGTTTTTGTTTTCTTTGTTTTAGTCACTGAGATCTTATTATTCTTGGAGCTTTATCTCTGGAAATTTCTGGAGCTCTCATGAGACACAAGAGCCTTCCAAAAGAAGAAGAAAAGAGATTTTTATTTATTTTTAAAAGACATGTGAGAGCACTACCATCTTTTAATCATTTTATTTATTTATGTATGCACTTATTTGTGTATTTATTTATATTTGAGACAAAGTCTTGCTCTGTCGCCAGGCTGGAGTTCAGTGGTGTGATCTCAGCTCACTGCAACCTTCACCTCCCAGGTTCAAGTGATCCTCCTACCTCAGCCTCCTCAGTAGCTGGGACTACAGGTGCATGCCACCGTGCCCAGCTAATTTTTTGTATTTTTTAGTAAAGACAGGCCTTCTCTATGTTGCACAGGCTTTTAATAATTTTCAACTAAATTTTCACCTTGAGGTACTATGAGCTCACATTTAGGATTTCCTAAGAAAACTTTCTTATCCCTCCTTAGTAAATTAATGTCAGTTATCTACCTTGTTTCTCTTTGTCTGAATAGCTAACTATAAACACATACCCTGGAAGATATGCATGTTATTGAAAGCATTTGTTTCAAACTGTCAAAATTAAAAGGATTTAATCAGGCTAAACATGGTATATCTGAAATGTTTACTTGAGAGCACTAGGTGACAAGAGAATGAAAATAGCCTCCTCAGCCCTCTCCATTCATGGAGGAAATATAATGGCATGTCCCACCTCTCAGTGTTTATATTAATTTCAGTTAAACAGTTTGGTGCGAGAGCAATTATCACACCATATGTAAATAAAGACATAAGTAGAAATAAAATTAAAGCACAAAAAAATAAGCAAAATAAATTTAAAAGAATTCACAGAATGCTACTCTTTAAATTTGGTATGAAAATAATTTGACACCAAAAGGATTGATTCCCCAAATTCTACTGCAGTCAGTAGTTATAAAGTTCCCTATAATGCTCAAACTTCTATTTTAGTCTACAGTATATAAAATGTTTTTGAAGTGTTTGCTGTATCTGTCCATCTAGTACACTCATAATTTCATATTTACAAACTCTTATTGGAGGTTGGCAATGCATGTATTTCTCTTTTCTGAATATTCTGATAACATGAAGTGTTATCAAAACCCATCATTTTAGAAAATGTTTTTGAAAGACCATTTTGAGTTTAATTAAACTAATGCTGTGATTAGTAATCAATGAAGCAATCTCTTTACCTTTCTTTAGAATTAAAACAAAATCCTATATTTGCCAAAATTTCTAACATTAGACCAATATAAAAGCTAAACAGTAAATGAACAAAAATAGGAAATGTATATTCTTGTTATTTAAGCTACTGTAAATTACATTATTATGTTAAATTAAAAAGGCTCATTTTCATTAAGTGAATGCCAACTGTTATCCTGCTTACAATAAACGTAATTAATTGTGCTATTTAGATAACTTTTTATTAAAAATATTTAGAGTATTTTCCTATTTAATGAGTAATTATGCTGGATTTGAAATGCAAAGGAGACTGAGAAATACCCATAAAGAGAAAATGAAAATGTTCTAACATATCAATATCNAAACTAATGCTGTGATTAGTAATCAATGAAGCAATCTCTTTACCTTTCTTTAGAATTAAAACAAAATCCTATATTTGCCAAAATTTCTAACATTAGACCAATATAAAAGCTAAACAGTAAATGAACAAAATAGGAAATGTATATTCTTGTTATTTAAGCTACTGTAAATTACATTATTATGTTAAATTAAAAGGCTCATTTTCATTAAGTGAATGCCAACTGTTATCCTGCTTACAATAAACGTAATTAATTGTGCTATTTAGATAACTTTTATTAAAATATTTAGAGTATTTTCCTATTTAATGAGTAATTATGCTGGATTTGAAATGCAAAGGAGACTGAGAAATACCCATAAAGAGAAAATGAAAATGTTCTAACATATCAATATCCAAGAAGTATCATCTATTTAGAGTGAATTCTTCTAGTCTCTTGCCCATGTCTATAACATGTATAGACTGATAGATTAATTAAATAAAATATGTAACATACATATATATTAGTCCATTCCCATGGTGCTATGAAGAAATACCCAAGACTAGGTAAATTATAAAGAAAAGAGATTCAATTGCCTCACAGTTCCACATGACTGGGGAAGCTTCAGGAAACTTACAATCATGGCTGAAGGGGAAATAAACACATCCTTCTTCACATGGTGGCAGGAAAGAGAAGAATGGGAACCATCAAAGGGGCAAAAGGCATTTATAAAATCATCAGATCTGCTCAAAACTCATCCACTATCACGAGAACAGCAGCATGGGGCTAACTGTCCCTATGATTCAATTACCTCCCACTGGGTACCTCCTAGAACACCTGGGGATTAGGGGAACTATGATTCAAGATGAGATTTGGATGGGGACGCAACTAAACCCTATCAACATACATATGTATAAGAAATAGGTACAAACATACATCTCACAAAACCTATCATACAGAGTATCTATACAAAGTATCTATAATTTGTATAATAGATACAGAGTATACAAATAATGCAATATTTATTTATAGATATTCTGTATCTATAATACAAATAGATATAGATACTCTGTATCTATAATAGTCCAACTTGTATTAAGTATAATATATTATATATAATACTCCAAATTGTATTATAGATACAGAGTATCTATAATTTATAACTTGGTTTTTTGAAACACATACATATATAGTGGATATACACAGTTCATACAACTGTTCTGTTAATGTTTGGATAAGAAACAGTAAAAATATATATCATAGGTACTTTAATTTTATATGATTTACTACATAATTTTAATTGTTTATAACATCTTTCTACCTAGCCTAAATGTTGTCCAAATTTTCTACTTGTTGCTAGAAATAATTCAAATCTTCTAAAGGCACTATATCTTGGGTAGAGAATTTACATCTTATCTTAGTTTAAATTTGAGTGCTGATAAATATCCGATTCACACACACAAGTCTTGAAAGGTTAAGAGTACTATCAATGCCAATAATTTCTACCACTTTTATATTACTTTATATTTTGTAAAATAACTTTTATAATCACTAATAACATCACTGAGGTAGATATTAGTAGCAGAACTGTGTGAATTTAGAATTTAAGAAGACTTATTTGAAATCAACATTGCTACTATCTAGTGGTACTATTTCTGATAGGTTTATTAATATCTCAGATCCCTAGTTTCCTTTTCTTTAAAAAAACGATATTGCCCATCCCCTGCATTAATTGGGGTGAATTAAATGGAAACCAATTCATACATGAATTGCTTAACACTATGTTAGCACACGGTAAGTATTTTAAAATGTTGTCCTGTGTTACAATCTGCTTTCTTTTCAGATGAGGAAATGGAAGCATGGAGAGATACAATCACATATCCAAGTTTACTCAGTAATAAAAGCAGAGTTGGACATTGAATGCCAGTATTTCATGCTCAGTACCACTTTTAAACATTGCCCTTCTAACGTTGAGTGTCGTCTACTGACAGGAGGTATGAAAGAGAAATGAGAGACCTAATACAGGCTCTCAGCTCAGAATTGCAGAATGAGGGGAGAGTTGGATATTTTCCCTGTGTCTGACACTATGTTCAAAACTATAAGGAAAATGACTACAATCCTCAATGTTATAAATGTTCATAAAATATATGAAGGGATTAACAGAGTGAAGTAAAAATAAAAATGATATTAATTCTGCTTTAATACCGATTTCAAATACATTGTTCTCCAAAGTTAGCAAGGGTAAGACAGCTTTTGTATAATACTACTCAATACCAAACCGATTCTGTAAAACTTTATTCATAATATACAATCTGTAGAAATTCTGTGTTGGAGAAGTCTACCTACTATGCAATATTATAGCATTTAAAAGCTATTTTCTATATTACTATAACCAAATTGGCATAAATATTGAACATAAATTTAATGTGCACTAATTATATGTGAAATGTAGAAAAACACTTTTAGTGTGCTGGTTAAATGGATTGATGGAATCTTGACGAAATTTGGCAATGGACTCTCTTCTCTTTTAGTAAGTGTTAACTGCCTTTATTAAAAAAAAATACTGTGCAAAATTAGATTAAAAGAAAAATCTTTAGAATACTCATATTTGGGTTAAAACTGTATTTCAGTACTGATAGTAGAACTGTAATGAACTACTAAATAAGTAAATGCATACATAAACAAATAGCCATAAAGGCCTTCACTATGTCTGAGATCTAAAAATCTATCTTAAGGCCAAAATAGGCATATACACCCTTCAAAAAATATATTATCCACCCTAAACACGTCAAATGAATTTTAAAGCTCAGTTGTTTTGTCTTTACTGGAAAATCACAATATCTTGAAGATGACTTGGAACCGCCATGTAACCACATCCATTCTTAACTTTATTACATGCGGAAATAGCAGAAAAATCAGGGAGGACAAACAAGTCAGATTTCAACTTGAACAAAGCCTAATAATAGGGGATAACACCATGCAATCGTCACTAGCCAAGATCTGGTCCACAATGTTTCAAGGTTGAAACTGGATTTACACAGATAGCCAGAATGGATTTGGTCTGAGGAGACTGAATCACACTGATAAATGAACAAGATAACTACTTATAAAGCAGATTTCAATTAATTAATTAATTGAGGGGGATATATATTTGCCCAGAATATTCATGTTCTTCTATCTCCCACAACCCTTTATGTTATCAAGATCACAGAGAAACGAATTCATAATCAGAATCTGTCCAAATACAGTACTAGAGTAAAGGGATACAGATGCTGTGAGCCGAGGGTAGCAAATGGAATTGATTTGGGGATGGATCGAACTTCAGATTCACCTGGGGAGATAATGTGTGTACTTCATTCTCACCCTAATCTAACACTTAATAGAAATTTAGGGGTAATAAAACACATATAGCTTTTTAAAAATAATATACACTAAGAAGCATGTGAAGCTTAAACAAAAAGATTCTCAGGTGATTCTGATATGCGTTTTGAGAACTACATGTTTCGAGAGATATTCCTTCCATGCCATCTAGCTGGAAGAATTTCACTACGGTGCTAGAGAATATGCCTTTCTAGTACAGTAATTCTCATAACTGGAAGATAGTCAGGTCCACCTGCCTTGAGCAGTATTAGATAAACCTCATAAGCCTATTTCACTTTTCTTGGAACAGAGAAAGTTGTAATGATGTAATTTGTTGTAATACAGTATTTGTAGCTATCAAATATTAAATATATATTTTATTTTGGGAACTGTGTTAGTTCCTTTTTATTGATTATCTATTTTCTTTGTTTTATAAATGAGAGATTTGGAATGAAGTGTATTAAATAACTTGATCATTGTTACTTACCTACATATTAAGTACCATAACTGGGATTCAGACACTTCCTTAAAATTTAAATCCCTATAGTTCAGTTGTGCTTACTAGGAATAATGTCCATAAAACAACTTTTTGGTATTTCACAGAGCACTATTTTGTACTTGACAAATAAGTACTCTTGAGTTGTAAATATATTGTGGAGACATCTGCACTTACATTGTTATTGCATAACAATACAGTTGATATTTCACTTATATTTTAATCCTGATAATAAAGCTTATTTAGAGTCTAATGAGTCCTACTTTCTTTTTTTTCACCACATTGTGAGCAGTTTTCGACGGGTTACTCTGCTTATAAGCAGAACTGAAAATACATCCAATTTTTTACTATGTTAACCATATTAGTTTACTGATGGTTAACCCAGTTTTTTAATATGTTAACCATATTAATGGGTTAACCATCAGTAAAGTAATGTGGTTAACATATTAACAACTAGATGTAATAGGACTGAGGATGGACTTAAAGAAGAAATTACTAGGAGACACTTCAGAGTAAAGTTTTGGCCTTAGCCTTAGAAATGTCAAATCCTGTTCTTCTAAGTGAACAATATTTCTAATTAATTGTCACTTTCTGAGAGCTGAAGAGAAACAGCAATATAGAATCCAGCTCTTTTGCAGCATTTTGAATGACTTCAAAAGACGATTTTGACAGGCTTTCCCCCTACCCCTGAATTAACTATACAAATTGTTAATCTCTGGAAAGCTGTTTACATTTACACAGTTTGATTCTCTATCTTATGAAATGATAGATATATTAATGTCATCAGGGAATAAGTAGGAAGCAAATGGTTTTCTAAGACCCAGAAGAAAGTAGTTTAATGACACTCTCATGTAAAATAAACTCTTGATCTCTAGCAAGAATAGATTATTTAAAAACAACTGTACTTTCAATAGCATATGAGAATTTACATTATGAAGGCTGCATTATGGCTTGTAATAAAATCCAGTGTTAGAAGTACCATGATAGTATCAGAATTCTCTCTGGAAAGGATTCTGAAGTTCATGCTAAGGTAAAGCACAGCGCCTTCTCTCTTAAGGGCTTCAGTCTCCATTGTCTCTGACAGCCCTGCCATGACCAGATACATTCTTTCTTATGACATCTGAATGCAGCACAATATCAATTTCACATAATTTAAATGAGAACCATGTTCTATTGCATTTGTGCTTATGCTGTAAAATCAAGATTCATGAGGGCTCCAGGGGAATCAGACTATGAATGTGTTATAAGTGAAATTGCTAAAGGCTGTAAAACTAAAGAAGCCATGTTATGACAAATTGGGACTCCCATTACAAACACAAATCTAAAAAAGTATGTGCCATGTTGTAAGAGATTATAATAAATAAACATAAAAATTTATATCCATTTAATTAGATTTTTTAGCATTTTAAAGAAAACATTATTTCAAAATCTTCTGCTGAGATTGATTGTGAAACAGAATGTTTGTGATGACTTATAGCTGAGATATATTTGGTTTTCACAATGAAACTTGCATGAGTTTTACTTGACATTCCTATGTAATTAATCTATGCTAAAATAGGCATTTTTCAGTTAGATGATAGTTTCCTCAAAATAGACCTTTCTGAATTCATACAAACACAAAATAAAGGTGTCTGCCATTACATCAACTTCCAGAGATTAAGATGCTCATTGTTTAATGTTGTTAAATTTTTACACTTACTTTGTCTACCAAAAACATGCATTGTTATCTGCATAGTTATTTCTGATATTTCTAGTTAACAATATCTTTTTTACTGAGTACAGTATTTATTTTTAGGCACACCAAATAGTAGTGTCTTTTCTTTAGGCCAATACATTTTGAATATATTGTAGAGGTTTTAGATATGATATATTGTATTTTCTCTATTTGCCTTTATATATCTGAATCTACCTTTAGTTAGAATGTAAATGATATAAATAATAATTATTACCCAAAATGCACTTGTTATCACATGTTATATTAGGATCATATTAGTTCCTGAATCAACACTTTGTCATATATATATATGTTTGAAACAGGGTCTCACTCGGTCACCCAGGTTGGAGTGCAGTAGTGTGATCATGGCTCACTGTATCCTTGACCTCCTGGACTCAAGCAATCCTTCCACCTCAGCCATCCAAGTAGCTGGGAATATAGGAGCACACCACAATGCCCAGCTAATATTTGTATTTTTTTTAGAGACAGGGTTTCCTTATTTTGCCCAGGCTGGTCTTGAACTCCTGGACTCAAGTGATCCTCCCATCTCAGCCTCCCAAAGTGTTGGGATTACAGGTGTCAGACACCCTGCCTGGCATTTTGTGATATTTTTAATCATATTATTTGGTTCATTTTATCTGTATATAACTACATTCATGAGCATTAGAAAAGAGTAAGTCAACATATGCCACTAAACACTAAACATTTTGATTATGTTCTCCATTAAAATAATTCTAGCCAATGCACTTTGTCTTGTTTAAAATCAATTTCTACTGAAAGTTCTTATTGACAGCACATGCTTGATTTAAGGGTCCTTAGTATGACAATAGCCTTTGAATTTTTAAACGCCCATTGTGAAAAAGTGTGACTGCTAACTAAAATTAATCTGATGGTCTTGTCTTGTCAATCAATGTGATTCGAGTATCAAAAAACCTGTGTGTCTCTTATTTCATACTTCCTGTCCTCTCTTTCACCGTCTTCCTTATGGATGGTTGCTATATTTAAGTTTCTCACCTTCAGTCATAATTACTCCTATTTCTCTCCCCCAATACATTCAACCTCATTACTTGATAAACTCTTCCCATCAGGATGATCTAATGTCTGGTTCTGTTTCTTCTTCTTTTAAATGTGTTTATTTTGTTTAATAGGCCATTTTTTTCAAACTCAGATTTCATACCCACTTTTTCCTCTCTCTAGCCTCCTTTTATTCACTGTTCCCTGGGCTCATTCCCTGCTTTTCACTGGACAATTTATTAAATGCCACTTTGCTAAAATGTGACTTTCCCTGGGTTCTCAATCTGAATGAAAGTTTTCCTGTTATTCACTCTCCAGTTAACCTATGCTTTTCCTTTACATTACTTACACCATTTGTATATCTATTCAATTATTTGATTGGCAACTATTTGTTTCATGACAAAAACAAAGCGAATCAAACAAGAAATGTTCTATGTGGACAAGTCCCATGATTTTTGACTTTACACCTTGTGTTAAATAGTACAGGGACAACATTTTGAATAAAATAATAAATTACTGTCGTGTAAACACTAGCTCAATGTGAAAAACAATGATCTGTGAAATATCTAGAACAGTTATTTTATGTATTATACTCAAACAGGATCCATAGTGAAGGCAAGTGGGTTGTGGTAGAGATATACACTTTACACAGTTATCCGAATCCCATTCATGGTATTTAATGGCTTTATTTATTTATTTATTTATTTTTTTGAGACGGAGTCTCGCTCTGTCCCCCTGGCTGGAGTGCAGTGGCAGGATCTCTGCTCGCTGCAAGCTCCGGCTTCCGGGTTCACGCCATTCTCCAGCCTCAGCCTCCTGAGCAGCTGGGACTACAGGCGCCCGCCACCTCGCCCGGCTAATTTTTTGTATTTTTAGTAGAGACGGGGTTTCACCATGGTCTCCATCTCCTGACCTTGTGATCCGCCCGCCTCGGCCTCCCAAAGTGCTGGGATTACAGGCGTGAGCCACCGCACCCGGCCTATTTAATGGCTTTAACATGACCAAATTATTCTATGTATTTTATTCTGTTTTCCTCATCTATAACATGGGAAAGATGTGCACAGTGCCTAAATATTATATTTGTGTGATAATCAGCAACTATTTTTTGTATTACAGAACAACTATATTATTAGATGTTTCTTTACATTTAACATTAGTAAGTGAAATAGACTCGAACTGCTCACAATTGTTTCTTACGCTGTGTGGTATTAAGTTCTTTTGCCTTTTGTTCCTTGGTCATTACTGCTTCAAGCAAGGCCATTCAGTGATATTATCTTACTTGTCATTTGTATGCCAAAATGACGGTCTTAACTGTAATTCAATGTTTTGTTAGACTCATGCAACACTCTATTTTACAGGCATGTTCATAGATAAGGTTTTTCAGCATCTGTAACAGCTATTGGAAAAATTAGTCATTAAAAAAACGAGACCCCAGAGTGGTGGTTCATGCCTGTAATTCCAGCAATTTGGGAGGCCGAGGTGGGTAGATCATGAGATCAGGAGTTCAAGACCAGCCTGGCCAAGATAGTGAAACCCTGTTTCTGCTAAAAATACAAAAATTAGCTGGGCCTGGTGGCGGGCGCCTGTTATCCCAGCTACTCAGCAGGCTGAGGAAGAGAATTGCTTGAACCCGAGAGGCGGAGGTTGCAGTGAGCAGAGATCGTGCCACTGCACTCCAGCCTGGGTGACAGAGAAAGACTCCATTTCAAAAAAAAAGAAACCTATTTTTCATAATTATCATCCTCTTATTATTGTGTGAGCTTTTAGTATGCTGTATATATGCGTATATGTGTGCCTCTGTGTGTGAAGGGTCCGGCATATGTATTGTTGGAACACAAATATGCTTTCATAGTAATCAGAGATACTGTCCTTCAAGTTAGGCCTTAGTCCTAAGTATTTGATCATAGATGAAGTTCTTCAAATTTTTTGGGGATAGGGGGATGTAATTCTTTATCCTCTGTCAGCAGAGGTAAAAGTGATAAAATAGCCTACTTTGTCAATACATTCTTATAAGAGTTTTATGCTCACTATAGTATTTATGCAAAAAGAAATATGATAGAAAATAGACTTTAACTGATTAAATTAGACTTCCATTTACCCTTATTAGGAAAACAAGCATGAACTGATGCTTTAAATACTAAGGTGGCAAAAATTCAGGAATTTTTTATTTCATTTTTTTGAGATTTAGCTCAAAAAGTAATTAAGCTGATTTAAACATGTTTTGGCAATTAAGTTTTAGTCAAACTACACGGTCTTAATCAATGACATGTAGCCTAATTTAAATGGTAACTGAAACATTTACCATTTCATTTACCACTGTTTGTTTCAGTGGCTCTGTTTGCTTGTTTCATCATATGCTCCTACAGTGTTGGTGAATAATGTGCTATAGTTTCAGATATTCTATATCAGACATATAGTGACTTTCCTTTCTTCTCTTCTCCAAAGTCCTTATTTCTGCTACAATATAATAACATAATCACAGGTAGCTATAAAGAAGACAGCAACCTATATAAATGATTTAAGTAATTTTTGCTGGGTTATTAAATCTTCTCCAATCCAGGGGAATGCATTCTAAAAGGGGAAATAAATCAAACAATAAAGCTAATAGAAATTTATCTGGGAGAATTTTTTTTTATGGGAATCTCGCTGATTTTACCCTTTATTATTCTTTGCCAATTCACCAGCATCCCTTCCAAAATAAAAACTGGTAATTAACAGGGCAGGGTTGCAATTCTTAAAAGGTTTCTCCAAATTCACTACTTTTATTTTTATATAAAAATAAAATAAATTTACAATATCTATGTTGTATTTTACCCTAAAACTCATGGAAGATCAGGTTGAGGATTTGTAAATTTCTTTAGCAAAAAATAATAATAATAAATAAATAAATTTAAAATAGCCAGGTGCAGTGAGTGGAGTGCGCCTCTAAGTCTCAGAGGCTGAGGCAGGAGGATCCCTTGAGCCCAGGAGTTTTAGTCTACACTAGCAAGATCCCATTTGCAAAGAAATAAAAACTTTAAAAATATATTTTTTTGAGACAGGTTCTCAGCTCTGTCAACAAGGCTGGAGTGGAGTGGTGCAATCATGGCTCACTTCAGCCTCCACCTCCCAGGTTCAAGTGCTTCTGCCACTTTAGTTCCCTCAATAATTGGGACTACAGGCTTGTTCCACTATGCATAGTTTTTTTTTTTTTTTTTTTTGTACAAATAGGGTCTCGCTATGTTGCCCAGGCTGCTTTCAGTCTCCTGGGCTCTAGCAGTCCTCCCACCATGGCCTCCCAAAGTGCTGGGATTACAGGTACGAGCCACTACACCTAACCAAAAATAAATTTTAAAGGCATTTTTTTAATTTGTAGCATTATGCAATATTTATTTCTCAGCAAGCTTATGTTATTAAAAGGTACACAAGATACCACTTGATCTATTTTTTCCCCTCTGAAAATGGTTGAGAAATGCAATGTTTTTGGAGACAGATTTGTTAGCACCAACTGATCTTTCCTTTTTTGGTGCTCCTATCAGACAATGACGATGATTAAAAGTGATGAATAGCAGATGCATTTGAATCTATAATTGAATAGCTTTAAGCATAATGACATTTTACCTCATGTTGTATTGACTTGTAGAATCCTGACGTTCAGCAACAGCAAACATTCATACTAGAATGACTTATCTGTGTACCCAGGTTGGCACCTCTAAATACTCTTGTTGCAGCTGGCAACCTTTAAATCACAGACTAAAGCCAAATCATAAGCTGAAACTTGTGTCATATTGAAATGCATGGTATGCACCAGCCTTGGAGTATATATTATGCATTTGCTTTTCAGAGGATTATGTTTTTTTCTTGCATTAATAGGACCAGATGTTGCTGTTAATACATCTGGGAAACACATTTTTCTTTGTTTTCGTGTCAGATGAGAGGATGCTGTCAACTCTGGCAAAGTGCATCTTCATATTTCTCAAGTTGCAGGGGGCACCAGGAAGGTAGATAGCTATTAATCACAGAGTGGAATGTAATGTTTTGGGTTATTGGAACTTTGATTGACCAAGCATTTTACATTACTGCACACTGTATTATTCAGGGACTCTACAATCTTCAGCAATTTTCAGTAAGTACTGGATGGTGTGCCTTTTATCTGACATTGCTAGTGTATTGCCTGGAGTAGATTTTGAATGTCAGTCATTTGAATTGATGAGTGAATGGGAAGCAACTATCAACCACTTATCTGTTTTTCTTACACACTGTGACTGTGTTATTTGCTTGTCTCTGTGAGACAATATGGTACTTTAAAAAAACAATATTGGCAATCAGAATATCAGTGTTACTTCTAATTCTGTGACACTTTGGCTGGTGATCGTATTTGTCAAAGTCTTAGATCCTTGAACTATCAATGAAGGAGGCTGATATAATAATCTCCAAGGCCCTTTGATTGCTAAGAGTCCATAATTTTCTTTGCCTATGAGATGAAGACAAAATTAACTCATAGCTCATGTGTCTTTTGAAAAGAAAACTCTACATTTAAATGCCTTCCATTGCATCCCACCTTATTCCTCCCATCACTCTTTTTGATCCATCCATTTTCACATTTTGAATTGAAATGTGTTTTCCATTCCAAAAAATTTTTAGTATTTATTTTCTTATTTTCTGATTTTAAAGTCCATAAAAAGTATATATGATAAATATTAGTCTCATTATATAATTATTATTGTTATTATTTAGTCATTCTTCTTTTAGAGATAAGGCAATTGAAAGGTTAAGTGAACTGCCTAAAGTTGTCCAGTTAATAACAGGAATAGAACCCAGTGTAGAATCTAAGTCATTTGTTTTGACCTAGATTCTACAAGGTCATTCAAGGACTAACCTTGAATATTGACTAAACTTGGAGCTAAACAAAATTTCATTACTCTGTATATAGCCACTGTATTCTGAAAATTTACAGTCTAAGACTCACAATGCCACTTTGATGTGGGTAAAACATTGTACATACACAAACTCAAGAAACACTGGGAAAATAGATGCAGACAGTAAGCAGAAAGATGGGTAAATGTAAACTGCAAAATGAAATATTAGGGGAAATTATGAGCTACATATGTTACATTATTAGTCATATAAACTAATCTCTCATTCTGTCAAAACCATTAAGTCCTCAAGTAAGAATTCAAACTTCAGAAGCCATTTATGACAAGTTTAAATAGTAACTAAAGAGAAGAAAATTAGAAGTGACAGAACTATGATTCTTGGTATTTTGCATTCAAGTGGGTGACCTTGGGTAAGTTAAAGAGATTCTAGTAGGCCATGATTTTTTCATCTGTAAAACAAGGATTGGAGTAGAGAGATAGTAACACTTTTTAATTCCAAAGTTTTGGGATGTAATTGAAGAGAAGAAGAAGAAGAAGAAGAAGAAGAAGAAGAAGAAGAAGAAGAAGAAGAAGAAGAAGAGGAGGAAGAAGGAGGAGGAGGAGGAGGAGGAGAAGCAGAAGCAGAAGCAGAAGCAGAAGCAGAAGCAGAAGCAGAAGCAGAAGCAGAAGAAGAAGAAGAAGAAGAAGAAGAAGAAGAAGAAGAAGAGAAGAAGAAGGAGGAGGAGAAGCAGAAGAAGAGGAAGAAGAAGAAGAAGAAGAAGAAGAAGAAGAAGAAGAAGAAGAAGAAGAAGAAGAAGAAAAGGAGGAGGAGAAGGAGAAGGAGAAGGAGAAGGAGAAGGAGAAGGAGAAGGAGAAGGAGAAGGAGAAGGAGAAGGAGAAGGAGAGGAAACAGCAGCAGCAGCAGCAACTCAGTAAACTCATCAAAGAATATATCAGGAAGTCAGCAGAGAATTAACCAGTAATATAGTAACTTAACTTTTGATTCCTGAATGTCTGCATTGTAAATTGTTGAACCATACTAAAATCTCTAAGCCTCAGTTTCTTCATCTATGATTTTGAGATGATGTTGGTACTTTCCCCAGAGGGTTTTTGTGACCATTAAATAAGATAATACATGCAACATCTTCAAAAACATGCCTAAAACAAAATTATACCTAAAATTTATTGAATCCTTCCTGAAGAAAATAATCCTTCAGAAGGGTAGCCATTATTTTTACTAGGAGTAGAGTGTAGTTTTATAGATCTGTTTACAAGTACATATACAAAAATATAGGATGAAAATTGAATCTCATGCTATTCTTGGTCTTGGAATAGCCTCACTACTCACTATCAATCTCTTGCTTCTCCTTTTTTTTTTTTTTTTTTTTTTTTTTTTCTTTCTGAGATGGAGTTTCACTCTTGTTGCCCAGGCTGGAGTGCAATGGGCGATCTTGGCTCACTGCAACCTACACCTCCCAGGTTCAAGCGATTCTCCTGCCTCAGCCTCCCTAGTAGCTGGGATTGCAGGCATATGCCACCACACCTGGCTAATTTTTGTATTTTTCGCAGAGACGGCATTTTTCCATGTTGTTTAGACTGATCTCGAACTCCCGACCTCAGGTGAGCTGTCCTCCTCAGCCTCCCAAAGTGCTGGGACTACAGGCATGAGCCACCATGACCGGTCTCCTTCTTCCTTTTCTTCCTTCAATTCGGCCTTAAAACTATTACTAAACTTGTGAATTTTTCTGTGGTTTTAACAATAAAAAAGGTGATTTATTCCTCTGTCCGTTTTGCTCTACACATTTCAAAGTTTATTTATTTTCCTTTCAGTATATGCATTAGTTTTGTTTTGGGCTTAACCTCTAAAATTCTCCCTTTAAGAAGAGTCATTTGTTAAAATTTCATGGCTACTTTAAAGTTTATTTCTAATCTACCTGCAGTACTAAGCTACTTCATTCTTCTCCAAATTTTCTTTTCTGTTGGTTTCTATGACACTGCACTCCCTTGGTACCTCTGTTTGCACTCTACTTTAATCTTCCCAACTTTTGAATGTAGGCTTCTCTCCATTTACAAGTTTTTTTTTTTTTTTTTTTTTTT
>NW_016810766.1:740629-777041 GCF_001698545.2 Rhinopithecus bieti | reverse complement strand
TTTTTTTTTTCTTTTCTTTCTGAGATGGAGTTTCACTCTTGTTGCCCAGGCTGGAGTGCAATGGGCGATCTTGGCTCACTGCAACCTACACCTCCCAGGTTCAAGCGATTCTCCTGCCTCAGCCTCCCTAGTAGCTGGGATTGCAGGCATATGCCACCACACCTGGCTAATTTTGTATTTTCGCAGAGACGGCATTTTCCATGTTGTTTAGACTGATCTCGAACTCCCGACCTCAGGTGAGCTGTCCTCCTCAGCCTCCCAAAGTGCTGGGACTACAGGCATGAGCCACCATGACCGGTCTCCTTCTTCCTTTTCTTCCTTCAATTCGGCCTTAAAACTATTACTAAACTTGTGAATTTTCTGTGGTTTTAACAATAAAAAAGGTGATTTATTCCTCTGTCCGTTTTGCTCTACACATTTCAAAGTTTATTTATTTTCCTTTCAGTATATGCATTAGTTTTGTTTTGGGCTTAACCTCTAAAATTCTCCCTTTAAGAAGAGTCATTTGTTAAAATTTCATGGCTACTTTAAAGTTTATTTCTAATCTACCTGCAGTACTAAGCTACTTCATTCTTCTCCAAATTTTCTTTTCTGTTGGTTTCTATGACACTGCACTCCCTTGGTACCTCTGTTTGCACTCTACTTTAATCTTCCCAACTTTTGAATGTAGGCTTCTCTCCATTTACAAGTTTTTTTTTTTTTTTTTTTTTTTTTCCCCAAGACTTCAAATATCACCTTCGGTGGCTAATGCCAAACTCCATGCTTCTATTCCTTCCCTCACTCCGGAACACAAGACCTGCATTTCTAAAAGTCTGTTAAACATTTCCCCATTGTTGTCTTCAAGTTTTCCAATACAGTTTATCTAAATAGGACTCATTTTATTTTCCAATCTGCCTTTTACCTCAAATATAATCATATTCTCGAATTTTCAGTATTATTTAATGATACTTTATTTGACTATATCCTGCAAGCTCTAAAATCTTGAACTTTTACTCTCTGCCTCACTCTCCATTCTCTGTCAAGTAAGGTTCAAATTCTTTAAAATTCTGTCTTTCAAACTCTCACATTTCTCTGCCCCTTTCATGCTTATAAAAATCCTTCTTTCTTCTTGAGAGAGGGATTTGTGCATGTGTGTGATAGAATCCTTCACTAAATCCTGAGCACATGAAGGTCAGAGACAATGCCTTAGTGACATCGTGACTGTCACAGCATGTAGAACCATGTTTTATAACTAAGAATCTTTAATACAGTATATGTGTGTTTAATGGGCTTTTTTAGCTATTTAATTTTGAAGGAATATGTGCATCTTATTTTACTCATTTTAAAAAAACACAACTGTTTATATATGACTTAAACTATAGTGTTCCTGCCATTTGGTTAGTCAATACATGTTAAAGATCATAATGACTTTATTTATTCACAATCTGCTTATTCTAAAATACAAAAGTGACATGGCATGTGCCTGTGAAAAAATAATATTAAATAAATTTTAAAGAAAATGAGTCAAGATGTCATGTTGATTTGGACCATAAGCCAATGGTTTGAATCTCATTATAATTTTAATTTTGTTAGATAAATGCTATTATAGCCACAAATAGCTGTAATAGTTAATTCTAAACTGTAATTGAGGGCTCTGTAGTTTCAAATAGGAGTAAGTTATACAAAATTACCAACAAATAAAAAGTGGCAGTAGAGTCTATATAATAGGCAGGCTCTAACATACATTTTATAATATCTAAATAATTTTCACATATATAGAGTTAACTTATTTCAAAGAGTTTTCACCCATATCATAAACATAAAATATTTTCTTCTTCAACTTATATTTATAGTATTTGAGTTTTAAATTACTTCTCTTGTCTTTCTTGGTAGGCATTTTGGCATTTTATTCATAATAATATTCCTTAAAATATTTGATACTCTTGATGATTTTCAAAGTTAGTTCTTAATGATTTTGGTTTTACATAACAAATAAAAGAATTAAAACCACCTTGTACAGGGAATACATTTTATCTATAAATCACAAATGTAAAATGAATATCTGAAGTGATATTAAATATTTTAGCCAAAGCCATACAATTAGTAAATGACAGAATTGGGGTTCAATCTGTATCTTTAGATTCCCAGTTCAATGCTCCTTCTATTCTTTATATAAAAATTTTGGATGCTTATTTCTCACATATTTAATTTTGGGGAGAATTTTTTATAAATTTATCACCTAGCATATGAATATTTTGCCAAAGCCAGAAAATTTTACTAAGTCCTTAGACTGATCAAGTCACTTCACTGCTTGGTCCATGATTGCCCTCAAATAAAGGCCAACCCCCGTAGTGTGGATTTGCGGGTCACTTCTCCAGCTTCCTCTCACAACAGTACTTTAAAAGTGGGAGCACTCTCAGACACAAAGTGTGTATTCAAAAAAAAAAAAAAAAAATTCTGAGGATACGTAGTAGATGTAAACATTTATAGATTACATGAGATATTTTTATATAGTCATGCAATGTGTAATAATCACCTCAAGGTAAGTGTTCATTTATCCTTCGTGTTACAAACAATCAAATTTTCCTCTTTTAGTTATTTATAAATGTACAATTAAATTATTTATGACTACAGTTGCCCTGTTGTGCTAGCAAATACTAGGATTATTTATTTTTTTCAACTATGTTTTGTACCCATTAATCATCCCCATTTCACACCCACACTCCCACTATTCTTCCCACTCTCTGGTAGCCTTCCTCTCTGGATCTCTGTGAGTGCAATTGTTTTTGTTTATGGCTCCTACGAATAAGGGAGAACATGAAAAGTTTGTCTTTCTGTGATTGTGCCTTGCTTATCTTATTTAACACAACAATCTCCAGTTTAATCCATGTTGTTGCAAATGATAGGACGTCATAGTTTTTATGGCTAAATAGTACTCCACTGTCTATATGTACTACATTTTCCTTATCCAATAATCTGTTAATGGACAATGAGGTTGCTTCCATTTAGTTTTGTGAATCGTGCTGCAGTAAACGGAGGAGTTCAGATACCTGTTCAATTATCTGATTATCTTTTTTTGAAGGTATATACGTAGGAGTGGGAATGCTGGGTCATATGGAGCTGTATTTTTAGTTTTTTGAGGAAACTCTAAATTGTTCTCCACAGTTACTTTATTAACTTACCCTCCCTTGACAGTGTACAAGGGTTCCCCTCTCTTCACATCCTCCTCAGCGTTTATTATCCCCTGTCTTCTGAATAAAAACCATTTGATGGAGTAAGATGATATCTCATTGTAGTTTTGATTTGGAATGAGATGATGCCTCACTGTAGATTTGATTTTCATTTCTCTAATAATCAATGATATTAAGCACCCTTTTATGCACCTGTTTGCCATTTGTATGTCTTCTTTTGAAGAATGTCTAATCAGTTCTTTTGCCCATTTTTAGATCAAATTATTAGATTTTTTCCTATATAGAGTTGTTTGAGGACCTTATGTATTCTGGTTATTAATCTCTTGTCAGATGGGTAATTGGCAAATATTTTCTCCCATTCTGTATGTTGTCTCCTCACTTTGTTGATTATATCCTTCGCTATGCAGAAGCTTTTTAACTTGTTGTGATCCCATTTGTTTATCTTTGCTTTGGTTGCCTATGCTTGTGGGATATTACTAAAGACATATTTTCCCACTCCAATATTCTGAAGAATATCCTCAAAGTCTTCTTGTAGTAGTTTCGTAGTTTGATTGATTCTTCTAATCTAGGAACATGTAATATCTTTCTCTTTTCCTATTTAATTCCTTGTATCAATGTTTTATGGTTTTATTGTAGTGATTTTCACTTCTTTTTTTTTAAGTTAATTCCTAGGTATTTTATTTTACTTGTAGCTATTGTAAATGAAGTTACTTTCTTGAATTCTTTTTCAGATTGTTCCCTGTTGGCATATAGAAATGCTACTATTTTTTATATGTTGATTTTATATCCTGCAATACTACTATTTGTTTATCAGTTCTAACAGTTATTTTGTGTTTTCTTTAGGTATTTCCAAACGAAGATAGTATCATCTGCAAACAAGGATGATTTGATGTCTTCCTTTCTAATTTGGGTGTCCTTTCTTTCTTTTTCTTTCTTTCTTTCTTTCTTTCTTTCTTTCTTTCTTTCTTTCTTTCTTTCTTTCTTTCTTTCTTTCTTTTGTTTGATTCCTCTAGCTCATATATCCAGTACTAGGTTGAAAAACAATGGTAAAAGTGGGCATCTTTTGTTTTTACCTTAGAAGAAAATCTTTCAGTTTTTTTCCTATTAGGTATTGAAACTCTGTAGGTCAGTCATATGGGACTTTTTTTGTGTTGAGGTATATTTTTCCGATATCCAGTTTTTGGAGAGTTTTCTATATATGAAGGAATGCTCTTTCAGCATCCAATTAAAACGATCAGTTGGCTTTTTTTTTTTTTTTTTTTTTTTTGGAGATGGAGTCCTTGCTCTTTTGCCCAGGTGGAGTGCGGTGGCCGGATCTCATCTCACTGCAAGCTCTGCCTCCCGGGTTCAACACCATTCTCCTGCCTCAGCCACCCGAGTAGCTGGGAACACAGGCGCCCGCCACCTCGCCCGGCTAGTTTTTTTGTATTTTTAGTAGAGACCGGGGTTTACACCGTGTGTAGGCCCCAGGATGGTCTCGATCTCCGTGACCTCCGTGATCCACCCGTGTCTCGGCCTCCCAAAGTGCTGGGAATTCCAGGCTTGAGCCACCGTGCCCGGCTGATCAGTTGGCTTTTATCCTTCTTCTTTGGGCTCTAAGATATATCACATAGACTGATTTGCAGTATAATGGAACCAGTCTTGCATCCCAGGAATAAATCTTCACTTCGTGATGATTAAAGGTATTTCTAATGTAGAGCTGAATTTCAGTTCTTTAGTATTTGTGTAGGATTTTTTGACGCTCAATATTCATCAGAGGGTTTGGTTTGTAATTTAATAATTGGTTTCGTGGTTCCGCGCCTTCGCTGTTCTTTCTTTCTCTTTCTTCTTTCTTTCTTTCTTTCTTCTTTCTTTCTTCCTTCCTTCCTTCCTTCCTTCCTTCCTCCTTCCTTCCTCCCCTCCCTCCCTCCCCTCTTTCCCTCCTTCCCTTCCTTCCTTCCTTCCTTCTCCTCCTTCTCCTCCCTCCCTCCCTCTTTCCTCCTTCCCTTCCTTCCTTCTTCCTTGCCTTCTTCCCTTCCTTCTCCTCTTCTTCCTCCTTCCTCCCTCCCCCTCCCTCCCCTCTTCCCTCCTTCCCTTCCTTCCTTCCTTCCTCTTCCTTCCTCCTTCCTTCCTTCCTTCCTTCCTCCCCCCTCCCTCCCTACTTTCCCTCCTTCCCTCCTTCCTTCCTTCCCTTCCTTCCTTCCTTCCTTCCTTCCTTCCTTCCTTCCTTCCTTCCTTCCTCCCTCCCTCCCTCCCTCTTTCCCTCCTTCCCTTCCTTCCTTCCTTATGACCAAACACAAGGTGTATACTTGAGAATGATCTATGTACTGAAGAGAAGAATATGTATTGTGCAAGCGTTAGAGGAACTGTTGTGTAAATATTTATTAGATCCATTTGATCTATAGTGCAGACTGAGCCCAAAGTTTCTGTTTTGATTCTCCAATGGAAAGAACTGCCTAATGCTGAAAATGGGGTGTTGATGTTTCCAGCTATTTTTGTATTATAGCCTATCTCTCCTTTTAGCTCTAATAATATTTGTTTTTTATAATTGGGTACCCTAGTGTTAGGCTCATATATATTTGCAATCATTATATTGTCTTGCTGAATTTATCCTTTTATCATTACATGATGACTTCCTTTGTCTATTCTTATAGTTTTAATCTTGAAATCTATTTTGTCTGATATAAGTGTAGTGACTCCAGCTCTTTTTTTGTTTCCGTTGGCATGGGATATCTTTTTCCGTTCCTTTATTTTGCCTCTGTGTGTTTTCATATGAGAAGTATGTTTCTCGTAGGAAACAGATAATTGGCTCTTTGTTTTGTAATCCTTTCAGCTACACTGTCTTTTTATTGGAGAGTTTAGTTTATTTATATTTAACGTTTATTTATAACTAAGGACTTAATCTATTGTTTTCTGATTGTTTTGTGGTCATCTCTTCCTTCATTTCTTCCTTTCTGTGTGCCTTTTAGTGAAGGTGATTTCCTTCGACAGTGTGCTTTAATTTCTTGCTTTTAATTTTTTGTGTATCTGTTTTATGTTTTTTGGTTTGAGGCTACCATGTGGCTTGCAAATACATTACAATCCATTATTTTAAGCTGACCACAACTTAGCACCGTATAAACAGAAAAACTAACAAGCAATATGAAAACTAATAAAAACTCTACAGTTTAACTTTCTCACCTTATTTTTTGATGTTTTATCATTTTATTTATATCTTATTGTACCTTCTATGCCTTGAAAAAAATTTTAATTGGTTTTAGTTTTCTACTTAAGAGTACTTTTTACACACCACAATTAGAGTGCTATAACATTTTGTGTTTTTCTGTGTCACTGTGTTTTGTACCTTAGGATGATGTCTTACTGCTCATTATCATCCATTTCTTTCTTTTTGAAATACTCCCTTTAGCATTTTTTGTAGGACAGGCCTGGTGTTGATGAAATCCTTCAGCTTTTGATTGTCTGGGAAAGTATATCTCTTTTATGTTTGAACAATTGTCCCACTGGATATTCTATTTATTTATTTATTTATTTTCTTCCTTCATTGCTTTAAATATGCCTGCCTCTTTTCCTGGACTGTAAGATGTTCACTGAAATGTCTGCTGCTAGATGTATTGAAGCTCAATTGTATGTTACTTGTTTCTTTTCTCTTGCTACTTTCAGGAATCTTTTTTTAATTCTTGACCTGTGTAAGTTCAATTATTGAATGCCTTGAGATAGTTTTCTTTGTATTTAATCTGCTTAGTGTTTAATCTACAACCTTCTCGTGCGTGGATATTCATACCTTTCTCTAGGTTTGAAAAGTTTTTTGTTATTATCTCTTTGAGTAGACGTTTCTTTCTTTCTTTTCTTTCTTTCTTTCTTTGTTTTTTTTTTTTTTTTTTTTTTTTTTTTGAAACAGAGTCTTACTCTGTCACCCAGTGCAGTGGCACCATCTTGGCTTACTGCAACCTCTGCCTCCCAGGCTCAAGTGATTCTCCTCCCTTAGTCCTTTAAGTAGCCGGGATTACAGGCATGCACCACCATTCCAGGCTAATTTTTTTGTATTTTTAGTAGACACGGGGTTTTGCTATCTTGGCCAGGCTGGTCTCAAACTCCTGGCCCCAAGTGATTGGCCGGCCTTGGCCTCCCAAAGTTCTGGGATTACAGATTACAATGCCTGGGCCCGTTGAGTATGCTTTCTACTCTTGTCTCTTTTTTCTACATCCTCTTTCAGGCCAATAACTTTGAGATTTGCCTATTTGGGGATATTTTCTAGATCCTGTAGGCATGCTTCATTCTTTATCATTCTTTCTTCTTTTGTCTTCTCTATGTATTTTAAAATAATCTGTCTTCAATCTCACTAATTCTTCTATTTTATCAATTCTGCTATTAAAAAACTTTGATGAATTCTTCATTAAGTCAAGTGCATTTTTCAACTCTAGGATTTCTGTTTAATTTCTTTTAACTATTTCAATCTCTTTATTAAATTTAAGCCATAGATTTCTGAATTCATTCTGTGTGTTATCTCGAATTTCTTCAAGTTTCCTCAAAAAAGCTAATTTGAAGATTCTGTCTGAAATGTCACATATCTCTGTGTCTCCAGGATTGGACCCTCATGCCTCATTTAGTTCATTTGCTGATGTCATGTTTTCCTGGATGGTCTTAATGCTTGTGGATCTGGGCATTGAAGAGTTAGTTATTTATTGTTGTCTTTGTAGCCTGGGGTTGTTTGTACCTGTCCTTCTTGGGAAAGCTTTCCACGTATTCAAAAGGACTTAGGTGTTGTAATCTAATCTGTATCTGCATTAGAAGACACCCTAAGGCTCCAAGCCTAGTTACACTGTGGTTCTTGCAAACTCTTAGAGGTATCGCCTAGGTGGTCCTAGATAAGATCTTGAAGAATTCTCTGGATTATCAGGTAGAGACTCTTGATCTCTTCCCTTGCTTTCTCCCAAGCAAAAGGTGTCTATCTATCTGTTCTGAGCTCCCTGTACATGCGGATGGAGTGACACAAGCACCCCAGTGAGCAACACCACTGGGACTGTGTTGAGTCAGACCTGAAGCCAGCACAGCACTGAATCTTGTCCAAGGCCCACTGTAACCACTCCCTGGCTACTATTTATATTCGCTCAAGGCCCTGGGACTCTAAAATCAACAGGTAGCAAAGTCAACTAGGCTTGTTTCTTTCCCTTCAGAGCAGTGAGTTCCCCCAGGCTCTGGGAGGGTCCAAAGGTCTGTCTAGAAGCCAGAAACTGGAGTTGTAAAACCTTGTACGTCTACCTCGTTTTCTATTGTTCTCTGGTTGAATTGGCACATAAACCTTGAGAGTCAGTCCTTCCCACTCTTCCCTCCCCTATGCACAGGCAGAAGAGGAACCTCACCCCATGGCCAGGATCACTACAGTCTCACAGGGAGTACTGCCAGGTTACCTTTTACGTTCCCTTAAAGTCCATAAGCTCTAAGTCAGTCTAAGACACACAACTTTCAATGTAATGGGCTACTTTTTGGCCCAGCAAAGGTTCGCAAATGTCATCCAAGACCCAAGGCCTGTAATCAGGGACCCCAAGATTCTGCTTGGTGCTATTGCCTGCTGTGGCCTAGTTCGTACTTTAGTTACAAAAAATAAAAATAAAAATAAAAAATAAAAAACACCTCTATAATTTTCTCTCCACTTTTCTCAAGCAGAAGGAGGTTCTCCTTGTAGCCACTGCTGCTGGAAATTTGGTGAGTCTCACTCAAACCGAGAAAGTCTCAGAGTCTCAGTCAAGGTCCACAGCATACCACCTAATTATTGTCTCACGTGTCCATGTGAAGAGACCTCTAAACAGGCTTTGTGTGAGTAACATGGCTGTCTATTTCACCTGGGTGCAGGCAGGCTGAGTCTGAAAACAGAGTCAGCAAAGGGTGGTGGATTTTCATTAGTTCTTGCAGGTTTTGGGATAGGCGGTGGAGTTAAGAGCAATGTTTTGGGGGCAGGGGGTGGATCTCACAAAGTACATTCTCAAGGGTGGGGTGAATTATAAAGAACCTTCATAAGGGTGGGGGAGATTATAAAGTACATTGATCAGTTAGGGTGGAGCAGAAACAAATCACAATGGTGGAATGTCATCAGTTAAGGCTATTTTCACTTCTGTGGATCTTCAGTTGCTTCAGGCCATCTGGATGTATGTGTGCAGGTCACTGGGGATAAGATGGCGTGGCTTAGGCTTAGAAGCCTGACAATTATCACTGTTGGTTATTCAAGGCCTAAGTGCTCTTTAGTCTGCAGGTGATGGATCCTTCCATAACTGTGCCTTCACTGAAGGCAGCAGGTTTCCCCCTGGTTCTTTGTGTCTAGAAATGTCATCTGGGTGACGTGGCCTGGTAGAGGGGCCACATGACTGCAACTGGTGCCGAATTCTACTGCAGCTGAGCTGGTATCTAAGATGATACACAAAGATCCTCTGAGTCTTCCCTCTATTCATCTCAAGTGTAATGAAGGGGTGTCTTTTGGAGCCATGAGGTGTGTTGTTCGGCATGGGGAGAGAGGTGGTGCAAGCACTCCCTTAGCTGCCCCAGCTGGTGTTTCAGTAAGTTGTGTGCCTCTCATGTCCACTGGCTTAGATCCCAGCCCAGCAATAGAACTTGCAGTCCTTATGGCCCAGACTGCCTTTCAAGTTTATTTAGGGCTCCCGCATACATCAGCTCATGGTGGCAAGGTGTGCTGAAACTCAAGTTCTGATTTCTGGGATGGGCAATTCTCCTCTGGCTTATGCTGGTCTGAATGTTCCCTCCATGGGTGGGCATTTGCTGAGTGAGGCTGGTTTTGCTTTCCAGTGTGAAAAGGCAGCACTGAATTCAATGCAAAGTCTCACGATTGCTATGTTTTCCCTCTCCCAAGTTGACAGATTTCTCCACACCACATGACCACTGCAGGGGAATAGGGGAGGAGTGGCATTAGCAATTTAAGACTGTCTTTCCTGAAAAAATGTGTTTAACTTCCTAGGAATGCTCTTTGGGATAGCATCCTCCTTCTGTTTTCATTCTAATCTGAGAATTGTTAAATTATATTTGTACAAAAACCTGATCGGGTGGGTATTCAAAAATGTGTATTTATTTCTTTATTTGCAGAATGTAGAACATGCTCAAGACAGAGAAGGTGTTAAATAAACCTGGTTACATTAACTGAAAAAAAAAAGACTGTCTTTCTTACCCTCTTCAGTGCCTCTCTCAGTGATATGGAGTTAAAACCAGGTACTTTACGTGCTCATCTGATTTTTTTTTTTTTTTTTTTAAGGGGTTTTTTGTTTTAGTTGTTGAATTTGATATTTCCGTGGGGGACATGATTGGGTGTGGCCTTCTATTCTACCATCTTCTCCATCCCTCTTCTCATTTATTTGACCAACATGCTTTTCCTTCATCCAGAATTTTCCATATAGTGCTTTCTTTGTCTAAAACAGGGACTTTGTTTCTACTCATTCTCATGGTTGTACCCTGTAAGTCTCATATATATGTATAATTTATTTTTGGCATTCTTTCTTGACCACCATCTCTCCTTGCTACCTTAAGTCCTGGTTTGATGTTTCTTCGATAGACTCTCATAAGACTCCATGTGACTATATTTCCTTATGTCATTCGCTCATTGTTTAATTTCCCATTCACATTACTGAGTCTTCTTCTAGACCTTGTTTAGCTGCATCCTTAGTGTTTGAAAATACCTAAAGTAGATGTTGAATTCATGTTCTTTGATGGAAGGAATTACAGCTTATTTTTTTTAAAGACAGAATCTCTCTCTGTCACCCAGGCTGAAGTTCAGTGGTTCAACATAGCTCACTGCAACTTTGAACTTCTGGACTCAAGAGAGCCTCTCACCTTAAGCTTCTGAGTATCTGGGATTACAGGTGTGCACCACCATGACTGACTACTACTGTATTTCCTTTCCTTATTTGTTTTTTAAGAGAGATTGGGTCTAGCTATGTTGCCCAGGCTAGTCTTGATTGGCTAACCTCAAGAAATCCTCCAGCCTCAGCTCTTGAATAAGTGGAAGTACAGGTGAATTACAGGTTTCTTTAATCTGTCCTAATTTCACTGCTTTAAAACTCATTCAATCATTGGTGAGGTTTATGAACTTACATAATGTTGTATTATTCTCATATTTATGATTTGACAGTTTATGATTTGACATATTTGTGATTTGGATGATTGGTGAGCCAGAAATCTGTGATGCAAGTTAAACATTAGGACACGTCTTGAACCTAACAGCAGAAACTTGATATTCATGGGTTTAATATTGGCAACTTCTACCAAATTTTCAGATCAACTAGAAGGCTAATAAAATATAGTAACATAAACAATGGTTGAGAAATGAATTGGAAGCAAATTCAATCTTAGGCTTCTTTGAAGAAAGGTATCACTTAACTATTGAGCCTACTTGACCTCCTAGCTTCTGTCTCTCAATATGGCTTTATTTTTCTAAAATGCAGTAATATTTTTTCTCTTTTGAAAAAATGGTTCTGAAGAAAAGTTTAACTCTCAGTATTGATAATTATTGAAGCAAAATTTAAGAGGTCTTGTATTAGGTTAAATGGGGAAAGTCAGAAGATACACTGATTTCTGGAAAAGCTTGTGAAGAGAAGAAAAAAAGAAAGGAAAAGAAAGAAACAAAGGAAGAATGAAAGAGAGAAAGCAAGAAAGAAAGAGAAAGAAAGAAAGAAAGAAAGAAAGAAAGAAAGAAAGAAAGAAAGAAAGAAAGGAAGGAAAAATAAAGAAATAAAAGAGAAAGGAAAGAAGAAAGAAAGAAAGAAAGAAAGAAAGAAAGAAAGAAAGAAAGAAAGAAAGAAAGAAAGAAAGAAAAAAAGAAAGAAAGAAAGGAAAGAAAGAAAGAAAAGAGAAGGGAGGAAAATAAAAGAAACGAGGGAGGGAGGGAAAGAAGAAAAAAGAAAAGAAAGAAGCAAGCAAGCAAACAGGTAAGAAAGAAAGGAAAAGGAAAGGAAGGAGGAAAAGAAGGAAGTATAGAAAGAAAAAAGAAAGAGAAAAAAGAAAAAAAGACAGAGAATGGCAATATTTGCAAAACTGATATTCACAAAGATATCCAGATGTATCAACAAGAAAATATCCAAAATTTATTTTATCATCGCACCATTCGTATTGGTTTTGCCACAGAACAATAAATGCTATAAAGAGTGAACAAACAATATATTGAATTCTGGTCATTTGCGTGAGAATTTTCTTTCTACTTTAAGTCACTTTTGGATGGTCTATAAAGCATTGCCAGATAAGCAGTTTTAAGTGATACACTAACTTAGTTGAGACTCTTTGTATTACAATGTTTTCTAACTTCTTCATCTACTTGAATAAAATTTTATGATATTTCATTTTCCAATAATACATAGTTTTCTTCACTTTGATTTTAAAAGCCCAATTGCACTCAGGTTTTGAGTTCCTTTCTCCTACCTGAAAAGGCTTTCACGATTACATAAAAACTATAACCTCTCTAATGAAATCCCAAATTCTGAAGTAAAATTATATTGATTTAAATCAACAAGACTTTGAAGCAATTTTCTGACTCTATATTGGTTTACTTAGTTCTCTCCTTTATGGTGACTGTATTTATCCTTTAGTATGAGATTATGTCCTGAATTTCTCTATACCAAGAGCATGGCATGAAACCATTTTCACATACATCTTTAATGGGAAGATTCTGTCACTACTTGTGGAGATCTATACTCTGAATGCAGAAGAAAAAAGAAGAAAATAACAGATTTCTAGAGAGATACTTTTAAGGTCAAGTCATTGTAATAATAAATTATTATAAATTACCACTAAATGGATATTAAGTTAGAAAACAACAAGTTCAGCCAAATTCTAAAAAGGTAGTTTATTTTCCTAAATATATAATGTGTACATATTATGTGCTGAAAGTATTTGCAAGAATTGAATAACTTTGCATTTGAAAATCGTACCACATAAAGTGTAAATTATGTGGATTATATACCAGTTGCATAATAAAAAATAAATAAATTTAAATCAGAAAATAAGTTAAGGGATTACGACTGAAATATATTCACCCCTAATAAACACATTTTTATTGGGATCATGGTTGATGTGTTTACATTATTTTGTGCATTTTTTCTACTAGAAAAACAGCCCTATAACTATAAATGGCACCCCATGGTCCTGTCGCACTATAGCTCAACGCAATAAATTTTTATTATAGTTATTGGATAAAATACACCTCTATACATTTGTTTTCCATATCTAAGAGCTGTTGTTTATATTTTATGAATTACTTGCATGCTTCTGAAATAATAGATTGGAATAGATTAATTAAACATTGAATTATTTAAAAGTTTGTTACTTAGATATTGTCAATGAAAAAAGTTACAAATTGTCACAAGATGATTATGGGTTGGAAATGGCAAGATAGATTTACTAAGGTGAAAACTTGCCCAGTTTGAAAGATAGAATCCATAAATAAAATGTGTATACCCAGAGGTTCTATAAAACAAAAAGTTACTGAAGCATCTCAATCGATTTAGAGGTTTGTTTTGCCAAGGATGTGGATGCTCTGGGAAAAAAGAAACAGAAGTCACAGTAGGATCTGTGACCTGTGTTTTTTCCAAAAAGGGTTGTGAGGACTTCTATATTTAAACAGGAATTAGCAAGCAGGAGGGGATGGAGGAAAAGAAAAAAAAGTGGGGAGGGTAGGAAATGAAACAAATTGTCACATTATTTGAGGCTCTGGTTAGGACCCAGTGGAACTACATTTTACATGTAAAAAGAAAGGATTGGGTGGCGGGGAAGGAGTCAATTATGCATTTGTCTCCCAATTAGTAGATCTACATGTTATATAAGATAAAGAAATGATGTAAAATTACTGTCTGTTTGGGAACAAAAGGAACACAGTGTTTGCATGACTGAGTTCTCAGGTTTAACTCTCCCTTTGGCATAGTGAGTTTGGGGTCCTTAGATTTTAGTTTCCTTTCACAGGCCCAATAGTCTTCAAACACCAAAGAAGAGTCAGTATGCTGACAATTCAATGGGAGTAAGAAGCAAGAGACTCCAAAAGAATATTAGTAAAAAACAGTGTTGATGAGTTCTAATGCAGTGACAGAAATAATTTCCTTCCTGACCTGTTGTATCATTTTATAATTTTTTTTTTTTTTTTTTTTTTTTTTTTTTTTTTTTTTTTTTGAGAAGGAGTTTTACTCTTGTTGCCCAGGTTGGAGTGGAATGGCACAAACTCGACTCACTGCAACCTCTGCCTTCTGGGTCCAAGCAATTCTCCTGTCTCAGGTTCCTGAGTAGCTGGGATTACAGACACGTGCCACCATGCAGGGCTAATTTTTTGTATTTAGTAGAGATGGGATTTCACCATGTTAGTCAGGCTGCTCTCAAAACCCTGACCTCAGGTGTTCCACCTGCTTCAGCCTCGTTTTATCATTTTTAACAAGAGAGTGACGTAACCATTAAGATATCAAAGCACAAAGGCAAAAATCTGTGTCAGATTTTGGCATGTTTCCAAGTGATAAGAAGATCTTCACAGGTACCAACAGAATTCTGATACGCAAATCACCAGGAGACCTCTTTTCATGCCTTTTCAGTTTAAAACCACTCTCTAATTAAGCAAACACTCCTGACTTCAGGAGCACCACTTTAAACAAAAAAAAAAAAAAATTCTTTGGCTTCCCCGATTTTTCTACTTTTGACTCTAATTATACTGATAATCCCTATGCACTTTCCACATTTTCTTATATTTATTCAACATTTGTTTTTTAAGCTTTCATTGTGTGTCAGAAATTGGTCAAGTCACAAATATAATTAAAACACATAAAATCCTTATTGTCATGCACTTGATATTCAGTGGAAGGAAACTGAGAATTAACAAATAAATGAATTCATACTAAGTGAAATAATGGATTGACTTATGTCTACTCCACACTAAAGATATCTCCAAGCTGTAACCTCGGGTACCTGTAAATGTGACCTTATTTTGAGGAAGGGTTCTTTGTAGATGTAACTAAGTTTAAAATTTCCACATGACATCATGTTGGATTTTTTGGGTAGGGGGAGGGGATGCAAAATTCAATATCAGTTGTTTTTTCAAGACGATGGGAAAACAGAATCACAGAAAGAAAGCAGCCACGTGAAGATGAAAGCAGAAATAAGAGTTATAAAGACCCAATGTCAAGGGTCGACAATAGCCCCTAGAAGCTAGGACACAGGCGGACAATAAGTTGTCCCTCATAATCTTCAGAAGGGACCAACTCTGCTGACACCTTGATTTTGGATTTCTGGCCTCTGGAAGTGTGAAAAGTTAATTTTCTGTTGTTTCGAGACACCAAGTTTGTGTCAATTTGTTGCGGCAGCCCTAGAAAACTGATACAGTCAAGATGCTGAAAAGTACTGTTACAGTCGGTAGCTAGTTAGGCATGAACAGAACAGGAGAGGAACCCGCCTCCCCCGACCCTACCAGAAACAGGCTACCATCAGGTAACCTGTTTTTTTTTTTTTTTTTTTTTTTTTTTAATTTGAGACAGAGTCTCGCTTTGTCGTCCAGGCTGGAGTGCAGTGGCGCAATCTTGGCTCGCTGCAAGCTCCGCCTCCCTGGTTCACGACATTCTCCTGCCTCAACCTCCGGAGTAGCTGGGACCACAGGCGCCCGCCACCATGCCCGGCTAATTTTTTGTATTTTTAGTAGAGACGGAGTTTCACCATGTTAGCCAGGAAAGTCTGGACCTCCTGACCTCGTGATCCGCCCTCCTCAGCCTCCCAAAGTGCTGGGATTACAGGCATGAGCCACCATGTCCGGCCGATAAAGCTTTTTAATGAACTTTGACTCCTGTTCTAAAACTAGCCTCAGTCTCTTCTTCTGTCTTCTTCCCCTCAGGTGAATTCTTTCTTCTGAGGAGGCAAGAATTGAGGTTGCTGCAGACCTGTATGGATGTGGATTCATTGCTGGTAACAGCGCTATTGAATAAAATAGAGAAGCAATTTAGGGATTGCAAAGGTACGGAAAAAAAAAAAAAAATGCAAATTTAAATATGTGAACGTATAACATTTGGCGAAATAGCTAAAGAAGGTAAATAATTAAGTCATGTAGAAATCAAGGCAAAGACATTTTCAAACGCAAAAAACAAGGGATCAGAGCATCGCTATGCTTTACAGGAACAGTAAGAAAGGGCGGATGAACCAGTAGGAGTGAGGGCAGACAGAGTGAGACAAGATCAGTAGCATCACCGGAGGCTGCTTCATGGAGTATTTTGTAGGTAATGTTATTCACAATGAGATGTAGATTGTTTGTTAGAGGGTCATGCATAGAAAAGTTGTGTGTCATGATTTTGGTGCTGTGTTGAGAATACTTTTACTTGAAAGGGGGTAAATATAGTAGTAGGAAAAAATAGTAAAAAGGCTATTACAAGAATGTAAAAGAGAATAATGGGGCAGGGTTATAGGACCAAGATAGTATTAGCGGAGGTGGTGAGACGGGTTCAATTTTGAGACATTTTAAAAAGTGGAAACAACAAGATTTTCTAACAGATTGGCTGTGGAATGTGAAGAAAGAAAAGTGTAAAAATAAGTTCATGTTTGTCATCACGTTAACTGGAGAAATTGAGTGATTTTATGGAGAAATTGAGAAATGGAGTTATTTTATGAGGGAGGTAGAAATCAGGACAAAATGTTTGGAGAGAATTGGTAGTTTGTGTCAGACAAAATAAAAATAAATTAAGCAGCACTTCATTCTCTCTCATTCCTTCAACCTCACTTCGATGATTGCATGTCCATGTCCAGGTTTGAACTCTCTCTGCTAGGTGATGTTCCAAAAGAAACTCTTATGTCCCAAAAGAGTATCATGAATTTCATTCTCTACCATCCAGATATGTTACTCATCCTTCTTTTCTTCCTTTGATTAATAACATTGCTATTTATCCAGTTACTCAGATTATAAAGTGTAGCACTATCTGTGATAGTTAATTTTATATGTCGAACTGACCAGATTATGTAATGCCCAGATATTAGATGAAACATTATTTCTGGATGTGTCTCTGAGGGTAGTCTGAGTAAAGCAGATTAGCATCATCCAATCTCTTAAGGGCCTGAATAGAACAAAAATGTGAAGGGAGGATTAACTGTTTCTCTGCCTGACTGAGTTAGGACATCAGTCTTCACCTGTCCTTGACTTGGGACTTATTTCATTGACACCCTTGGCCCTCAGGCCTTAGACTAGAATTTACACTGTTGTATCTCTGATTCTTAGGCCATTGAACTTGGACTAAAACTTGCTCCATCAGTTGTCTGAGTTCTCAGGCCTTCAAACTCAAAGTGGAGCCACACTGCTGGCTTTCTGGGGTCTACAGCTTGCAGATGGCACATTGTGTGACTTCTCAGCCTCCGTAAGTGCATGAACAAATTGCATATAATAAATGTCTTTTAGAAACGTCAAAATACATTGTATTTCAAAACACAAAGAAGGAGACAAATAACATTTTAAGTATCTTCTCTGTTGGCAAACTTTGAGCCACATTTGAAAATAAGAAAAAATAAATAAAGAAAGTGTCAGTGAAAATGGCAGAGTGAGGAAATGTATGCAAATGCCTCCCCTCTAAAAGCAATGAAAAAATAGCAAAAACGCCTAGAATTAACTGTTTTGGATTTCTGCAACTGAAAGCTTGCAGCAATCTGGAACATGCTCATTCAAGAAAAATGGCTTAAACTCTGTGGGAACAGTAAGACCTGTGGCATTTTAACTTACCTTAGTTTCTTCCTCAGCTCAGCAGTAGACTTTAAAATAACAGAAAACATTTCTGGAAGCAGTTGTGGAGGGAGTAAAATAGACCTTAGTTTTGAATAATTGTCCTTCTCTTATCTATCTGTTGACTTCCAGAAAAATCTACTCTAAAGCCCTGTCTTTATTTTGCCTGATTGATTTATCTTTATTTGTCTTTATTTGTCATGTGCTAAACTCATTATCCGAGAAGTGGGGAATGGCATTTGTTGAAAATATGTACAGGCAAGCAGACGTTTTAGTTACTGAGGCAATGAATAGCAATTGGGGCAAACAATATACTATTACAGGAGTCATTAAAAAATTATTTTAGGCAGATAGAGAGGATGAGGGGTCCTTGGTAGGGCTTTTTTTTTTTTTTTTTAATTTGATTTCTTTCTTTTAAAGCAACTCCAGAAACTTTTCTTGTTTAGCAGAAAAATGACTTGAAGGGCCAGGCCAGCAAGCTTTGATATACAAATGCCAGCCGTTAGAAACTGGGTTCATCCAATATGGCAATTCCTACCTTCTTGTCACCACATGTGCTTAGCATCATGGCTTCCCCTAGTTGTCCCCAAGTATGTAGAACATCTAGTGCCCTGCATTTGCATATTAAAAGGCTAGGGTAGGGAGGCAGTTTTTTCTCGGGCTATGTGAATGACATACCTGGTCAAACCAATCCCCTGGGCCCTATGCAAATCAGACAATGCCTCCTCCAGCCTCCTAATATAACCAACTGTTTTCCTCCACACTCAGGGTTCCCACTCTCTACTTGGAGCCCTCCTCCCTCTTTCTCTGTACAGGGAAGCGTCTTCCTTCTTTCTTGCCTATTATACTCTCTCTGCTCCTTAAAACCACTCCAGGTGTGTCCATGTCGTTTCATTTAAACTGGCGTGAAACAAAGAACCCTGGTGTTCCTCCAGTCATCAGAGCCATATCAATACTAACTAAAAAGCTTGGGAGAAAAGGTGAAGAATGAGATGCTTTGGGGAATAAGGAATTTGAAAACCTTTCACATACTCCTTGAATCTAGAGGGTTGTATGTGTGCCCAAGACTATGTGCATGATCAGGAAATACATGAAAAGACACTAAACTCAACCACCTTTGGCCAATCTTGAGGCTCTCTGCAAGCAGAAAGATGATTAATTTAGGGTATTAAGCTTCCTGCTTGTATAGTGAAGGTGTGTACCAACATATACAGAATCCTCTGGAAAAACAGAATTTTTTTGGTTTCAGATACTAAGAAAATGTCTGTCTAATCATTAGGCGATCATAAAGCTAATAGAAACTACTGCAGTGACTCCACATGACAGAGTAAAGAGTTTACAAAATTTGTTCAGAAAAGATATTAAACAAAGAATTACAGTAAGTGCATCAACAACAAATCCTGGGAAAGAATTTCATTTCTAAATTTGGCACATAATAGTAATCAAAATGACCAGTTTTCAACAAAAATATTATTGGCATGCATGCAAAGAAACAAGAATGTGTGACTCATACGTAGGAAAAAAGCAATCAATAGAAATTTTATCTGAGGTGGCCCAGATGTTAGACTTACTAGATAAGAATTTTAAATAATTAATTTTAAATATATTTAAAGAGCTAAAGAAAGCCATGGCTAAAAAAATCTGTGTGTATGTATGTAAAGCATAAACCTTAAAATATGACACTTATTACACTTAAATTTTTGTGTGCATGCATGTACATGCATGTGTATACACACACACACACACGTGTACATGCTATGCCCAAAGTAGTTATTTAGCATTTCATTTTAGTTTAACTCTACTGGTGCTTCTAATCCAAGATAATAAATTCCAATCCCTTTTCTACCTAAGTGGGAAAATGTTTGCAAGACCGTAAGATCGTGATGTAGCCATTAATAAGTACCAGGTTTCTAGAGTCCTCGATACAATATGTTTTCAATAACATCACAATGCCTCTTGTGACTTGCATATTCTCTCTCCAATCTTGGCTGCTGTGGTGTAATATTTTTTTATTCCTCCATTTGTTTTAACTGATGCTTCTCTCATGATATCATAGTACAGCAGAATTTCAGTGCTGACAACCTACAGACTATCTAGTTCAGCTTCCTTTTACCTTCTATAATTTCACTGAAATCATTCATGTTATCTGATCAGATTCTCAAAGTAAAATTCCTTCCCATTGTTGTTTTATAACACAAATCTAAATCTCAATAGCTTTTTAACCATTGCATAATCTGATTTACTAATTTATAGGTTACATTTTTTTGAAAACTGCCTGCTCTGTCAACATACTAAGTGTCAATCTACATTGTAATAGTTCTGTAAATCTAGATTGTACATGCTGTCATTCATAGGTCACTCATATGTACTTAGTGGGAGAATCAATCCACAGGAATAGGGACCCCAAAATCATTTTGAAAAAAAATACATGGATACAGTATTTAAAGTTACTAAATTTAGAATTTCATTTGGAATAGTTTGAGAAGTAGGCTTTGTAAATGTTTCATACGTATTAGTTATTCTCTTCTTTCTCCATTTGTCAACAAGAATAACATCCAGAAGCAACAAAGTCATCTCCATCACCTAAATGTAATTAAGGATTATAACTGCTATTCAAGATTAAATACTTTAAAACAAAATCTATGTTTGAAAATTAGACTTTGATGTTTTAACAGAGAAATTTTCTTTCTGTGTTACATTTTTTTTTGTTTTAATTTCACTTGACATTTTAAAGGAAGGATGTACATTCATTCATGAAGGAATTATTTTTCCCCATATTGGATGTATTGTTTTCTTTTCTGATTAACAAAATGCTCTTTTAAATTATTACTATCATACAGTTAACTAAATTGGGGTAAAACTTCCTTATAGGTATTCAGGGTGATAGATCAACATTTTCTGTTTATTCTTTGAGTCATGAACATATACAATGTGATACACCAGTACCACACTATTGATATCTTTACTGTTTTTTTCCATAACTATGCTTTCACAGTAATTGTAGATTCCATGTACCATCTAATCTCAAGGGAAAAGTTTATAGATAAAGTAATGTTTAATTAAAATTCACTAGATAACTTAATATTATTAATTATAGAAGTTGTATATATTAGATATTATTTTTAGTGATGTATAAGTATTTTCATGACATATAGAATAACTAAAATCTCTATTAATCAAGTCTAAATCTCTGAAATTATTTTCCTTTGTGTTTAATATTGTTTTATTTATAACTTCGAGATTTTTTAAAGAAGCTACAGAAACACAAAACAATAGTGAGATAATATTTTCTTAATTAGTAGCTAATTTTTAAAATAACGACCAATAATATATGTTTCCAGCAGTAAAAATGGCATTACATTATTATGCTATTAAGACTTCCCTGTGTTTAAAGATAGCATCATTTTAGGCAATTAATGAGGGAAAGTTTTATTTCTTTGTAAGTTGAAACTTCAAAAGTACTAAATGGGGTAAAAACTGAGCATTCTATATAGAAAATAATAGAAGAGAATTATAAGAATGGAATGCTGCAATTTTAACAAGGAAATAAGACTTCAGGCAGGACCCATGTTTTACATCTTGGACTAAAGAGGCCATGGATATTAGTGCACCAAGGCTGAGACCAGTTGTTATCACTAACCCAGGTCTTCTCCTGTATCTCAACCTTATACAAGAAGACAAGTTGATCATCCGTACCTGATCCTAATATGCCACTCCTTGAAAAATCAGTTTCTAAACCTTCAGCTATTCTCATTTTCCAGCAAGGTTCCCGTTTCTTTCACATTTTCACCCAGATGGACTTTATGGAGCAGGATTCAGTCTCAATCAGTAGCTTTGTTCTAAATGTATCGATTGCCTACAAATATGTTTCTCTATAACTTAGTTAAAATGGCTAAGAGATTCCTTGCCAAACAAGATCAATGAAGAAACAGTCCCAATATGCAATAAAAATAACAACAAAACAACAATAAATTAACAAAACCAAAAGATGATAAGGCAAACCTGGCTTTTCACTTGCAGCAATATGACTTTAGACAAGTTATTTAATCTAAGTCTCCCTTTTCTTTTTTTCTTTTTAATGGATAGGGGTTATTCATACATTTCTTGAAGGTTTGCTGTGATGATTAAATTAGTCAATACCATGCACAGTGGATATTTTCTTAATATGCTCATGTGTTAAAATATTTATATAAACCAAAAACATGGGGAAAATGTAAGGCCCTCATGTATTTCTATGTTTGTTTTATTCTGTAAAGGAATTTCTAACTTGTATTTTCCTCATGGTATGTGGTCCAGTACGTACTGCTGAGTAGGAAGGAAATATTTTATGGCTACGTTAACATCATATGGCCAGTAAGGGTTATTTTGTGTTCACTCTGGAGTCATGATTTATTACATTGGCTTTTTATTGGCTTGAAGGAGTCAACATTAATATTCCCTATGCATTAATATGGTCAGGGTTATTGTTGGGAAACTGCTATGAAGTTCTCAGTGAATAACATTCTATAAACATATTTTGATGATGTTTTAATAGCAAAGGGTTGGTAATAATTGTGCTTTCCAATGTGCTGAGTAGAAAAGATCTTAATGTCTGGTGCTCTTGAGGTCTTTACTCTGCAAGATTACTCTTGCTAAACACCTGGCACCGAGTCTCCACCAGGAAGTTAACTTTGTGCTTTCTATTTGTGCGTGAGTGTATTTTTCAAACATTGAATCACCTTGTCTTATTTCTATTTGATGTGGTAATGACACTATTTAATTACATGCTTATCAAGAATTAAATATGACAGCAACTGCAATAGACACAGCAGTGGTAGTAGATAATTTCCTGCAACATTTTTCACCAGTCATTAAAACAGAATATATCCAAAAATAGAATTAAAGAAAATCTATTGTTCTTTGATAAACAACTTCTATGACTTCAAGTAGCAAAGAAAGCTGTTGACTCTAATAATTTTTAAAATATGATGCTCTATTATTTAAAGTTCTATAAGTTTTGTATCCACTTCCTCCATGTCCTTAACTTTATATTTCCCTTCTAGCACAATAGCCACATTTTATGAATCCAAAATGGTAGTAAACCCGCTTTTAATCATTACCGTTATATATTGCCTGACATAAATTTGAGAATCAATGAAAAGAGGGAAAAAATAAGTTAGTCTTTAATGGACCCATATTAACTATTAAAGCATTCTTCTAACAAATTTGAGATCCTTAAAGGCAGGCTGAGAAAATGTCCATGTATCTAGGAAATTAAATAGGGTTTCTTGGACAAAAGGATATTGCCATTTCTCCCTGCCCCTGTTTAAACAATGTAGAAAAGTATTTGTTGATCTGTAAGCTAATGAGTAATTTTAATTTGCAATGGATTTATTACAATATACATGGAAAATTGTAAAATTAACTACATTACTATATTTCTTGGTTCTGAAAAATATTATTTTATTTCTCTTTGACTATCAGTCAACTTGTGCTTGTGTTTTCTTGTAATCTGATGCATATTGATAGGAATTGAAAACTTGCACTGTCCAAAGTAGAACAAAATAATACAATTCTAAAATAAATTACTTTCATTGAATCAAAGGAAAAATTAGGAAATTGTGCTAGATATAATAAACAATTGTTAGTTAACTATGATAAATACCCATGATGCATTTATAAAGAGAACAAGAATTCACTTTTATTCATGTTGAATTTAAGGTTCTAGAATAAAATTAAAAATGTCTGATAAACTATTAATGTTAAATCTTCTTAAAACCTAGCCACTGAAGTAATAAAACTACCTACAACATTTGACACTTAATAGTACTCTGAGACTCTAAGGAAAAATTCTAGCCTCTTACATTTGTATTTCTATGTTTATATAACAACACATTTTCTTTATGCATATATTTTTATACAAATTATTATAACACTTTACATTTCAATATCTTTAATTATTTCATCATACATTACTCAGTTACTCAGAAAACCAAGCAAAGTGAATAGAACAATTTTATAGATGAAGAAGCTAATACTCAGAGAACTTGTAATTTTACCATTTTATTTATTTCTATATTTCTATAAAAATGGACTTACAAAATGACACATGAAACATTCTTGACTCACCACTAGTACAACAAATAAAGCATCACACTTCTACTCTTCCCAACCCCCACACTCCTACCTCCTCTACAGAGGCAACTACTATCCTGAATGTAGTTTTTATAAATGTATACATACTACTCACATATGTAACTTAAAACAAAATATACCATTATTTGTACATAATTTATCATCAGATAAATAATATCAAATTTCATGTCATTTTTTAACTTGCTTCTTTTCCTCAGTATTCTGTTATTGACATTTATCTATATTCATACATAGTTATGTAACTATTCATTGTGATATTTGTTATATGGTGTTAAAATTATGAATATATAGCAATATATTAAACCTTTCTCCTCCTGATGAACCTTTGGTTTTTTTTTTTTTTTTTTTTTTTTTTTTTTTTTTTTTTTTTTTTAGCTATCGTAAACAATGCATATATATAAAATTCTGCGGCTCAGAAAACAATACCCAAAATGAAGGCCTCAGAAGCAACCTCAGAGACAAAAGTTTTGCTCTGACTTTCTTCTGCCCTCCTGTCTTTCATTCCCATTCTCCCCCAAAGCTAGCCAGAGCATTAGGGTCCTTCCCCCAACGCAGGTCATAGAAACCAGAATACCCCTTGTCTTGAAAGCTAGCCATAAAGCCTAAAAATATTCTGTGTGATAATTGGCCATAAATAAATTATCTGACTTTACCTTCTTTGAGTGTGGGTCATATTACCACCATTCCAGTGATGGTCATGCCCACACCCAGAGGAAGGAATGCATATTCAGAAAGGCCAAGAAGGATCTAAACAGAGAGGGCTTGCTGGGTTTCCACACTTGATTAGCATTAGATTGTACTCTTTCTGGTAAATTATGTTTCAACACAAGTTGCCCACACTTTGTTAAAACTAAGCATAAAAATGTACAATTTCCCCTGTATCTTTAAGTCTTCATTCTGAAGATTCCTGTATATACATGTTAAATAAATTTGTAAGCTTTTTCTCCAATTAACGTGCCTTTTGCCGGTTGATTTTTTAGTACAACTTCAGGAGGTCAAGGGTCTTAGCCCCTACAATGGATTGCATACTGGTGTGAGAGTTCCTTTAACAATGGGTTTGTTTGATGGTAGGCATATGCATCTTTTGCTATATTAAACATAAAACTCTACCTCAAAGGAGTTTCCTGAATTATACACCCACAAACAATGTATAAGGAATCTCTGACAATTCCATGTTGAACCTGTTTACACTCGGAAGCTTAGCAAATGGTGAATATTTGAATAGGAGTCCAGTACATTTTTCACCATACTTCATGAATATAGCTAAGATTCATATAAAAATTAACATAATGCTATATATTCAAACAATAGCTTTTAAACATGTTTGTCTCTTTAGAAGTTTTATGTTAATAATTCTGCTTATACCTATATAATAAACCTGCATGTTCTGCATATGCATCCCGGAACTTAAAGTAGAATAAAAAAATTAAGTTTTATAAAAAATTGCTTGTATTATTAAATTACATAGTAAATTATCTCTTCATACACAATAAAATTAAAAAGTTCAACCAACATACTAGCATGGAAAAATTTGAATTAGTTGATGGGTGAGGTTACATTGAATTTTATGCATATGGTTTTATAACCTTTTATGTAATAAATAAGCTTTTAAAAAAGGCTTATGCAAATAAGTCTTTTTTAGTAAAATTAATAATTTTACATTAAACTAAAAGGTGAACATGCAAATATTTAAGTAACTGTTGTCTTGCCCTTCTTGAGTAAATTATGTATTGAGTATTTTAATTTCTATAACTTGTTAAGTGTATATATATATATCATTTATCTTTCAATACCAGAATTTAGAACACCACTCAGCATGTGATATGAGCTCACTAACATGGAATAAATGAATAAATAAATAGAAGAAATGTGTGAATAAATGAAAACTGGGAACAATAAGCTAGGTGCAAATCAAATCTTTGGGAAGTGAATTCAAAATTCAAATTTACATTGTAAATAGAAGAAATAAAAATAGACTTCTACCTTCAACAATTAAAGAACTCCAGAGTTGTCACACACATCCTTATAACCACTAGAAAACAGAACAAATTGAAATTCAATTACTTTTTTCAACTTATGAGAGAGCTGAGGTTGCAGGGCAAACTTCCAGCCTGAAATCTGGAGAGATAGTTTAACCAAGTCACAGCTGAGATCTGCATACCTGGAGCAGAAGCCATAAGACTAATAAACTGGTAGAACTTTTACATAATTTTAATGAATGATAGGAGACTGAGTATGGAATAATATGAGAATGAGAAACCTCTGGTGTCAGTCTTAAATAGATTACCATACTTTTGTGGGTTTTAACTCCACAAATTCCATCAGACTGTTAAAGTGATGATCCAACAAAATACCCTTGTGGCTCTGTCTGGAAGAGAGGAAGAACAATCATAGTGAAATATGTCCAAAACCTTTTTCATAAAAAAGGACTTCTTTCCAGTGAAAAAGACTTTAAAGTTTTATCATACTTTTCAGTAAGGCATTTCTTCTCTCTTAGCCCCTCTAGCCTTGCTGTCTCATGGAAGGAGGAGAGAGAAAAAGATACAGGTTGAATATCCCTTAACTGAAATGCTTTGACTAGAAGTGTTTTGGATTGTGTATTGGTCAGGATTCACACTCACTCTAGAGGGACAGAACTAATGGAATAGACATACATATAAAGGGGAGTTATATTAAGTATTTACTTACATGATCACAAGGTCTCTTGGTAGGCCATCTGCAGGCTGAGGAGCACGGAGAGTTAGTCTGAGTTCCCAAACTGGAGTCCAAAGTTCGAGGGCAGGAAGTAGCCAGCAAGGGAGAAAGATGTAGGTGGGGAGACTAGGCCAGTCTCTCTTTTCACATTTTTCTGCCTGCTTATATTCTAGCCGGGCTGACTGCTGATTAGATTGTACACACCCAGATTAAGAGTGGATCTGCCTTTCCCAGTTCACTGACTCAAATGTTAATTTCCTTTGGCAATGCCCTTACAGACACACCCAGGAACAATACTTTGTGTCCTTCAATACAATCAAGTTGACACTCAGTAGTAACCATAACAGATTGGATTTTTTTTTTTTTTTTTTTTTTGATTTTCAAATTAGGAATACCAATCTGCATGTAACTGGAGCAACACTGTAAAGTTCACAACCAGGGGTAAAAGGTCACTCATTAAAAAACTGAAATTTAACCATAAGACTATAGAATGTCCCTCCCACCAATACTTGACCACCATATCAACAGGAGTCCAGTATAGGAACAGTAGATTATAACTTAAAGACTTTCAAGAGGCAGGCATTTTCGGAGAAGAGTACTTAAAGAAGTCCAAAGTTTAAAGAAGAGTAGAATAAAAGGAACTTAAAGGAATTAGAAATTTCTGGCATCTTCAAATATAAAAGATATTAAACATAACCCACCTCCTATTCATATTGTCATAAGTCTTAACACTAAAGGTTATACACCTCAGTTACTATGGCCCAATGCAACAGGTTTGGATATAAACAAAAGAATATAAAGTACACTCAAAGTTAAGATAAATCCACTCTAGAAACAAGAATTAATCTTCTTAAGCAGACTTAGATATGACAAACATATCAGAATTAGTTTACAGAATTTAGAATAACTGTGATTAATATATTAATGGCTCTAATGGAGAAAATAAACAACATGCATGAGTAATGGAAGCAGAAATATAGACAGTCTAAGAATTAAAAAAAAAAAAAGCGTTAGTAATAAGAAACTCCATGACAGAAATGAAGAATATCTTCATTGGATTCATCAGTAAACTCGATGTGGCTAAGGAATAGTTATTGAAATTAAAATTAGGTGGAAAGCAATTTTCCAAACATATATGTAAAGAGAAGATGAATGATAATAATAATTGAAAGAACAGAACACCAAAACACTGTGGAATTATTTCAAAATCATGAAATATACCTACCTGGAATACCAAAGAGAGAGAGAAATGGAGAAGGAATGATTAATGAAATAATGTTCCAGAACTCCTAAAATCAATAGCAGACACAGAACACAGATCCAGAAAGCTTGGAGAACACCAAACATGGAGGGAAAATAACAACAATAAAAAAATACTACATCTAGGAATACCTAGTAATATAGAGTGGTGTAAAATATTTAAAAGTGTTGAAAGAAAAAAAAAGTCAGTAATCTGGAATTCTATATTCAGTGAAATTATCCTTTAGCAGTAAAGGAGAAATAAACACTTTCTCAGATAAATAGAAACTGAATACATCACCAGGTGACTTTCTCTCCAAAAAATATTAGAAGAAATTCTTCAGGGAGAAGAAAAGTATAAGTCGTAAAACAAAACGTATTTGAAAGAGATTAAAATAAAATTTTTTCTCTCTATTTTCTGAAGATCTAGAAGCCTAAGTACAAAATAATAGAGGTCAGTTTACAATGAAACTTACTTGGAGATGTTAGAAAACTTCTGAAGGTATTACAAGAAAAAAATTTTAAAGAATGTTATGGTCTTTATCTCAAACACTATCTTAAAAATATAAAAGAAAGAAAGCTAAAGAGTCATGGTGATAGGCTTCATTAAGATTAGTTGGAGAGGCTAGTGTGTGTCTCCTAAAGTGAGGAACAGTGGGAACTACTGCTTGATTCATTTATCACAGAAAAGAATGGCAGTGTCGACTTTGCCTCTTTGATGGTAGAGAAAGGAGAGCCAACATTAGAACTGGTCTACAACAGAACTTTTTGGGATTTTTTAAAAAGCATATGCATTTTCTTTGGGTTAGAAATGAGCCAAAAGGGAATGAATCATTCCGGAGTTATCTTGAAGGTACTTTGCCCAAACAGCTTTCTAATTGATCTGAGATCTCTATAGAGCATATGGGTAGACCATCAAAAATCAGACACTGCAAGTATATCAAAAGAGGCCAAGCAGATGACACTTTATTCATATTAAAAAAAAGGCAGATGAGAAATACCTAGGAACAGAGTGTCTCTAACAAACTAACAGATCACCACAAAATATTTTTGAACACATTCCAAATCAAGAGAGCACCAATGGCATATCACGGTAGTAAGAAGCATGTAAAGTCATTCTTCACCACAGTACTTTTTTCTGTCTGTTTTGATGGTATAAAAACATTCAGTCTATGGTATCATACTCCTGTTCCCCCAAAATGTATGTCCTTCTTACAGGTAAAATACATTCATTCTATCTCAACAGCCCCACGTCTTAACTCATTCTAGCATTAACTGAAAAGTATACGGTCCAACATCTTATCTAAATATTGTCTAAATTAGATATCGATGACACTTAATGTATGATTCATCCTGAAGCAATTACTTTACAGTCTTGAGCCTGTGAAATCAAATGCATTATGTGCTTCCAAAATATAATGGTGGGGCAGGCATAGGATAGACATTATTTTTCCAAAAGAGAGAAAAGAAAAAAGAGTGACAGCTCTTAAGTAAGTTTAGAACTGAACGGGACAAATTTCATCAGACCTTAAGACATCATCCTTTCTAGCTCAATGTTCTGCCCTGCAGGACCACTAGGGTGAAGATCACCCATTGGCTCTGTAGGACTTAAGTCTCATCCTTTGAAATCTAAGTGGAAGCAACTCTGCTCCCAGGGCTTTTATTATCTGTGAGCTTGTGGAGTTGGCAACATGCAGACACCATCAAAGTTTTCTGTCTGTGCCCTTCAGAGAGGTGGCCAACGCAGCCTGTGCCGCATGAAGGCCCACCTAAGCTTTACCTGGGGCAGCTGGATGTAATGCCAGAGAGCAAGGCATTGAGGCAAACTGAGGTCCCATAGGCTCTGAAAGTCCCTCCTTTGAAACCACTCTTCCCAAAAGGCCCTTGTATTTTGAGCCTGTGGAAAGAGAGGTAGTCCTAATAATCCTTAAATTGCCTTCAGGGTAATTATTCCATTGTCCTGGATAATAGCTCCTGGCTTCTGTTTAGATGGCTGATCCACACTAATCTCCTTATTAAACAGCCACTTGGCCATACCCTTAGTGTTCTTTCCCAAAGAGACTCTTTGGAAAAATGTACAATCTCATTCATTGTAATAAGAATATACTGAGGGTTTTCCCAATCTTTACGTTCTGTCTTCATTTTGATTAAAATCACTGTCCTTATGTCACCTCTCTTCTTGCATTTTATTATAAGCAATCAGGAAGAATCATGCTGCTCTTTCAACACTTGGGTAAGAACTTTTGTCAGCTAGATATGCAATTTCGTCACTGATAAATTCTACTTTCCACAAAAAATATGGAACAAAACCAATCCTGCCAAGTTGTTTGCTACATTATAATAAAGATGATATTTCTTCAGTTTCCAAAAACATTCCTTTGCACTCTGAGTTCTCATCAGAAGGCCCTTTACTATCCATATTTCTACAAACATCTGTTCAAGATTACTTAGGTATTCTCTTAAAATATTGAGGCATTCTCTGTAATTTTTCTTTTTGAGTTCTCTTGAGAAGTATCTTAAAGTTTCACTCATGGCTGTGTAGGCACTTTCAGCATGTAAGTCGAAACTCTTCCAGGCTCTACCCATCACCTGGTACCTGAACTTGGTTTATCTGAGCTGCTATAACCACATGCCATAAACTTGGTGGCTTATAGACAACAGAAAATTATTTCTTATCATTTTGGAGTCTGGAAAGTTCAAGGTCAAGGCACCAGCAGATTTTGTGTCACGTAAAGTCCCACTTCCAGTTGATAGACTCTCATCTTCTTGTTGTGTCATCACATGATATAAGGAGCCAGGAAGCTCTTTGGGGTCTCTTTTATAAGTTCAATAATCTCACTGATATGAGCTCCACCCTCATTACCCAATCACGTCACAAAGGCCCCACATCCAAATATCATCACATTGAGGATTAGATTTCAATAAGGGAATGTTGTGGGGACATAAATTCAGTCTATAGCACATGGGAAATAGCCCAGAAAACACATAATGTGGGTGTGTATCTATTTTTGTCTGGTTTTAAAGGTCACTCTGAATGGTGAATAGACTCATAGAAGATATTAATACTTCAAGGAATGATGGTGAATAAGCAAAGTTTAGTAAATGTACATAAAGAGGAAAAATGGAATGTGGTATATATGTGTTTCATGAACTATAATGTGTATACAATTCTGATCATAACGCTTAGTACTTATAATTTGTTACATAGGTGTGACTTCAATAAATGCATACATCATAGAGGAGCTGGCTTTTCTTATTACTGAAGAAAAAATGATCTGGAAGGCACAATGTAAAATAAGGAAGATCCCATCTCATATATGACCTTATGTCAGACTCTGATGAGAATGATTCATAATGATAATGGGAAATTTTGTGGGTAATGCCAGTAAAACACCTTCCATTTGAAAAGCTTTGGGAAAACAGTGTGATTGAATGAAGGCCAGGTATTATTTAGGATAAAAATATGGAAAGAATAAGAAGTTAAAAGTTAAATTATATATGTGTGTGTGTGTATATGTGTGTGTGTATGTGTGTGTATATATATATATATATATATATATATATATATATGTATATATATAGTTCCCCACAGAATAGGGCATTGTAGAATGATCTTGGAAGTAAGAAAACAGTAGAGTCTAATCATATTTGTCTCTTATATTGATGGTGTCACACTGATATATCTGTAGATAAAATAGTGAACCAGAAGTCTTAGTAAAATACATGATTGGCATAAGGAGAAAGCTTCATTCATTCACTCTAGTATGCCTATTGTGGGTTAGACATTCTAGGCACTTTAACATAACTAAAATTTAAGGGACAAACAAGGTTGGCTGCAAGTCAACAGATAATAGACACAAACGATGTAAGTTATATAGAAAGTTAACAGTATCTTCTACTAAAAGATAGAGCAAAATAAGCAGTTTTGCCAGAGGTGGATTGCAAAGTAAATTTTTTTGTGAGATGGAGCCTTGCTCTATCACCCAGGCTGGAGAGCAATGACACAATCTCGGCTCACTGCAACCTCTGCCTCCAAGGTTCAAGCAGTTCTCCCGTCTCAGCCTCCTGACTAGCTGGGATTAGAGGATGTGCCACTATGCCCAGCTAATTTTTGTATTTTTAATAGAGATAGGATTTTACCATGTTGTTCAGGCTGGTCTCGATCTCCTGACCTCAAGTGAACCACCTGCCTCAACCTCCCAAAGTGCTGGGATTACAGGCATGGGCCACTGCATCCAGCTGCAAAGTAAAATTTTCGATGTTGAGAGCTAAACATTTCAGCAAAGTCTTGAAGAAATTAAATGAGCCCTTATTTGTTTGCATATGTGGGAAGACATTTCATTTACAGTGCATGACCAGTGCAGAGCCCTAAGGGATATTCTATAACACATTAACCCATGTGAGAAATGATAGTTTGAGCCAGGATGATAGCATTTGAGGTTATAACAATTTGGAAGGATTGGAATATTTTGATAAATTAAACAAGATAGGGCCTGCAAATAGACATATGAAAAACATGTGCCAACCTGAGGAACATAATTATTTCAATTATCTGAGTCTGACACTCATTAAATATGCAAAGGCAAACAGATACTGAATAACTTTACAAATGAAGTTATTTGCATCTTTATATAAATAATTGGTTACCTTATTTTATTTAATCTTTATTTTGAAAAGTATGCTGAAAAAATGAATTTCTATTTTTTGCCTACATTGATTATAGAAAACTTCCAGATTAAATCAGCAAATCATAAAAACTACACAGAGATGAAAGAGATGGATAAGAGGTGATAATAAAGTAGTAAATTTTTCATTCTCCATTTATCTAAATTTCATGGTCATTTAACTTTTAATAAAATAATCTTTTAGTAGGCATGACAATGTTTCTTGGAAATTAGTTGAACTTTAAAAATTGCATTCACTCATATAATTCAGGAATATTTTGATGTTTATGCAATGAATATAGAACATTTATAAATCCAAGTTTTTTCAAAAGGTATCAACATTTTACTGAGGAAAACACCGGTCTTGTATTTAATATATTAATATGGTTTGCATCTGTTTCTACACTCAAATCTCATGTTAAATTGTAATCCCTAATGTTGAAGATGGGGACTGGTGGGAGGTAATTGGGTCATGGCAGCAGATTTCTCATGAATGGGTTCATACCATCCCCTTGGCACTGTCCTTGTGACAGTGAGTGAGTTCTCACAAGATCTGACCATTCAAAAGTGTTTGAAACCTTCCCCTTCTTTTTCTTGCTTCTGTTTTGGCAATATGATGGATGCTTCTGCAGCCCCTTCACCTTCCGCCATGATTGTAAGTTTCCCAAAGCTTTCCCAGAAGCCAAGCACATGCCAGCATCATGCTTGCTATACAGCCTGCAGAACTGTGAGCCAACTAAACCTTTCTATATAAATTACTTAATCTCAGCTATTTCTTTACAACAATGTGAGAACTGCTTAATAGACATGGAAAACTCCTTGTGTAATTTAAAAATGAACTGAGAGGGCGGTTCCAAGATGGCTGAACAAGAACAGCTGCAGCCTCCAGCTCCCAGTATGAGTGACACAGAAGATGGGTGATTTCAGTATTTCCAGCTGAGGTACTGGGTTCATCTCACTGGGGCGTGTCAGACAGTGGGTGCAGGACAGTGGGTATAGCCCACCAAGCAAGAGCCAAAGCAGGGCGAGGCATCGCCTCAACAGGAAGCACAAGGGGGAAGGGTATTCCCTTTCCTAGCCAAGGGAAACCCTGACATAAAACACCCAGAAAATCGGGTCACTCCCACCCTAATACCGTGCTTTAACAAGGGTCTTAGCAAATGGCACACCAGGAGATTATATCCCATGCCTGGCTCGGAGGGTCCAACACCCATGGAGCCTCCCTCATTGCTAGCACAGCAGTCTGAGATCGAACTGCAAAGTGGCAGTGAGGCTGGCAGAGTGGTGCCTGCCATTGCTGAGGCTCAAGTAGGTAAACAAAGTGACTGGGAAGCTCGAACTGGGTGGAGCCCACCGCAGCTCAGGGAGGCCTGCCTGCCTCTCTAGACTCCACCTCTGGGGACAGGGCATAACCAAACAAAAGACAGCAGAAAATTCTGCAGATTTAAATGTCTCTGTCTGACAGCTTTGAAGAGAGTAGTGGTTCTCCCAGCATGGAGTTTGAGATATGAGAACGGAGAGACTGCCTGATCAAGTGGGTCCTTGACCCCCAAGTAGCCTAAATGGGAGACACACCTGACTAGGGATAGACTGACACCTCACAGCTCACATGGCCAGGTACCCCTCTGAGACAAAGCTTCCAGAGGAATGATCAGGCAGCAACATTTGCTGTTCAGCAATATTCACTCTTCTGCAGCCTCTGCTGCTGATACCCAGGCAAACAGTGTCTGGAGTGGAAGTCCAGCAAACTCAAATGGACCTGCAGCTGAACATCCTGACTGTTAGAAGGAAAACTAACCAACAGAAAGGACATCCACACCAAAACTCCATCTGAACATCAACATCATCAAAGACGAAAGGTAATTAAAACCACAAAGATGAGAAAAAACAGAGCAGAAAAGCTGGAAATTCTAAAAATCAGAGTGCCTCTCCCCCTCCAAAGGAATGCAGCTCCTCGCCAGCATCAGAACAAAACTGGATGGAGGATGACTTTGACGAGCTGAGAGAAGAAGGCTTCAGATGATCAAACTTCTCCGAGCTAAAGGAGGAATTTAGAACCCATTACAAAGAAGCTAAAAACCTTGAAAAAAGATTTGATGAATGGCTAACTAGAATAATCAATGCAGAGAAGTCCTTAAAAGACCTGATAGAGCTGAAAACCATGGCACGAGAACTACATGAGAAATGCACAAGCTTCAGTAACCGATTCAATCAACTGAAAGAAAGAGTATCAGTGATTGAAGATCAAATGAATGAAATGAAGTGAAAAGAGAAGTTCAGAGAAAAAAGAGTAAAAACAAATGAAGAAAGCCTCCAAGAAATATGAGACTATGGGAAAAGACCAAATCTACGTCTCAATGATGTGCCTGAAAGTGATGGGGAGAATGGAACCAAGTGGGAAAACACTTCGCAGGATATTATCCAGGAGAACTTCCTCAACTTAGCAAGGCAGGCCAACATTCAAATTCAGGAAATATAGAGGACGCCACAAAGATATTCCTCAAGAAGAGCAACTCCAAGACACATAACTGTCAGATTCATTGAAGTTGAAATAAAGGAAAAAACATTAAAGACAGCCAGAGAGAAAGGTCGGGTTACCCACAAAGGGAAGCCCATCAGACTAACAGTGGATGTCTCAGCAGAGCCTCTGCAAGCCAGAAGAGAGTTGGGGGCCAATATTCAACATTTTTAAGGAAAAGAATTTTCAAACCAGAATTTCATATCCAGCCAAACTAAGTTTCATAAGTGAAGGAGAAATAAAATCGTTTACACACAAGCAAATGCTGAGAGATTTTGTCACATCAGGCCTGCCCTACAAGAGCTCCTGAAGGAAGCACTAAACATGGAAAGGAACAACTAATACCAGCCACTGCAAAAACATGCCAAAATGTAAAGACCATCAATGCTAGGAAGAAACAGCATCAACTAATGAGCAAAAAAACCAGCTGACATCATAATGACAGGATCAAGTTCACACATAACAATATTAACCTCAAATGTAAATGGGCTAAGTGCTCCGGTTAAAAGACACAGACTGGCAAATTGGATAAAGAGTCATGACCCATCAGTTTGCTGTATTCAGGAGACCCATCTAATGTGCAGAAACACACATACCCTCAAAATAAAGGGATGGAGGAAGATCTACCAGGCAAATTGAAAACAAAAAAAGGCAGGGGTTGAAATCCTAGTCCCTGATAAAACAGACTTAAAACCAACAAAGATCAAAAAGAGACAAAGAAGGCCATTACATAAAGGTAAAGGGATCAATTCAACAAGAAGAGCTAACTATCCTCAATATATATGCACCCAATACAGAAGCACCCAGATTCATAAAGCAAGTCCTTAGAGACTTACAAAGAGACTTAGACTCCCACACAGTAATAATGGGAGATTTTAACACTCCACTGTCAACATTAGACAAATCAACGAGACAGAAAGTTAACAAGGGTATCCAGGAATTGAACTCAGCTCTGCACCAAGCAGACCTAATAGATATCCACAGCACTCTCCACCCCAAATCAACAGAATATACATTCTTCTCAGCACCACATTGCACTTATTCCAAAACTGATCACATAGTTGGAAGTAAAGCACTCCTCAGCAAATGTAAAAGAAAAAAATTATAACAAACTGTCTCTCAGACCACAGTGCAATCAAATTAGAACTCAGGACTAAGAAACTCAATCAAAACTGCTCAACTACATGGAAACTGAACAACCTGCTCCTGAATGACTACTGGGTACATAACGAAATGAAGGCAGAAATAAAGATGTTCTTTGAAACCAATGAGAACAAAGATACAACATACCAGAATCTCTGTA
>NW_016810766.1:725430-736473 GCF_001698545.2 Rhinopithecus bieti | reverse complement strand
TTATTTGATTTTGGTTGTTGAGTTGTTTAAATTTCCTATAGATTCTTGATATTTGGCCTTTGTCGGAGTTTGTGACTATTATCTCCCGTTCTGTAGATTGTCTGTTTACTCTGTTGATAATTTATTTGCTGTACAGAATATCTTTAGTTTAACTAGGTGTCACTTGTCTACTTTGGTTTTTATTGCAATTGCTTTTGGAGACTTAGCCAAAAACTCTTTGCCAAGGCCAATGTCAAGAAGTGCGCTTCCTAGGTTGTCTTCTAACATTTTTATTTTTTGATATCTTACATTTAAGCCCTTGATTTCTTTTTGAAAAAATTATTGTATACGGTGAGGTGTAGGGGTCCAGTTTCTTTCTTCTCCATATGGCTAGCCAGTTATGCCAGAATTATTTTTGGAATAGGGAGTTCTTTATTCATTGCTTCTTTTTTCCCCCCAGCTTTGTTGAAGGTCAGATGGTAGTAGGTAAGTGGTTTTATTTCTGATTTTTCTATTCTCTTCCATTAGTCTATGTGTCTGTTTTTGTACCAGTACCATGCTGTTTTGGTTCCTGTAGGTTTATAATATAGTCAGATAATGTGATTTCTCTGGCTTTGTTGTTTTTGCTTAGGATTACTTTCACTATTTTTTGGTTCCATATGAATTTTACAATAGTTTATTTTTATTTTTATAATTTTGTGAAGAATTACATTGGTAGTTTGCTTGAGATACTATTGAATCTGTAAGTTGTTTTGGACAGTATAGTCACTTTTATGTACTGATTGTTTCAATCTATGATCATGAAATATTTTTTCCATTTATTTTTGTTATCTCTGATTTCCTTCATTATTGTTTTGCCATTCTCCTTGTAGAGATATTTCACCTCTGGGTGAGATGTATTCCTAGATTTTTTTTTTTTTTTGAGACAGAGTCTTGCTCTGTTGCCAAGGCTGTACTGTAATGGTGCAATCTCCTGCTCACTGCAGTCTCCATCTCCCAGGTTCAAGCACTTCTCCTGCCTCAGCTTCCAGAGTAGCTGGGATTACAGGCATGTGTCACCATGCCCAGCTAGTTTTTTTATTTTTTATTTTCAGTAGATATAGGGGTTTCACTATGTTGACCAGGCTGGTCTCAAACTCCTGACCTCAGGTGATCTGCCTGGGTATTGTAAATAAAATTGTGTTGTTGATTTTACTCTCAACGTGCATGTCATGGTGTGTAGGATTGCTACTGAGTTTTGTGCTTTGATTTTGTATCCTGTAACTTTACTAAAGTGGTTTATGAGTTCTATGAGCTTTTTGGCAGTCTTTAGGATTTTCTAGGTATAGAATCATATTGTCAATGAAGAAAGATAGTTTGTGGATTAGCCTATTCTCACGCTGCTAATAAAGACATTCCTGATTCCAGGTAATTTACAAAGGAAAGAGGTTTAATTGACTTACAGCTCCACATGGCTAGGGAGGCGTCAAAAGCATGGCAGAAGACAAAGGATGAACAAAATCATGCCTTACATTGTGGTAGACAAGAGGGCATTTGCAGGGAAACTCCCGTTTATAAAACCATCAGATCTCGTGAGACTCATTCAATACATGAGAACAACACAGGAAAGACCTGCCCCCTTGACTCAATTACCTCCCACAGGGTCCCTCCCAGGACACATGGAAATTATGGGAGCTACAATTCAAGATAAGATATGGATGGAGACATAGAGACCTAGACCACAATAGTTTGAATTATTTTCTTATTTGGATGCCTTTAATTTCTTTCTTTTACCTGATTACTCTGACTAGGATTTCCAGTACTATGTTGAATAGAAGTGATAAGAATGGTCATCCTTGTCTTGTTCCAGGTCTCAATGTCATTTGTTCAAACTTTTGCCCATTCAGTATGATGTTGACTGTGGTTTTGTCATAGGTGTCTCTTATTATTTTGAGGTATGTTCCTTTGATATCTAGTATATTGAGGGTTTTTTATTTTAATGAAGGGATGTTGGATTTTTATCAAAAGCTTTTTCTGCATCTATTAAGAAGATCACATGGTTTTTGATTTTAGTTCTGTTAATGTCGTAAATCATATTTGTTGATTCGTGTATGCTGAACCAGCCTTGCATCCCAGGAATAAAGCATTCTTGATTGTGGTGTATTAACTTGTTGATGTGCTGCTGGATTTGATTTACTATTATTTTATTGGGGATTTTTTTGGTTTATATTAATCAGGGATATTGGTCAAAGGTTTTCTTTGTTCATTATGTCTCTGCCAGATTTTGGTATTAGGCTGATGATGCTGGCTTCATAGAGTAAGTCAGGGAGGAATCCTTCCTCCTTGATTTTTTGAAATCATTTTAGTAGGATTCTATCAGTTTTTCTTTGTACATCTTAGAGAATTCAGCTGTGACTCCATATGGTCAAGGGCTTTATTTTGTTTGCAGATTTTTCATTATTCATTTAATTTCAGAAGTTGATATTGGTTTATATAGGGTTTTAATCTCTTCCTGATTTAATCTTGGGAGATACTGTGCTTCCAGGAATTTATCCATTTCCTCCAGGTTTTCTAATTTGTGTGCATAGAGTTGTTAACAGTAGTCTCTGAGGATCTATTGTATTTCTGTGGCATCAGTTGTAATATTGCCTTTGTCATTACTGTTTGTGCTTATTTGGGTCTTATTTTTTGTTTTCTGTGTTAATCTAGCTAATGATATATCAATCTTATTTATTTTTTTGAAGAGTCAACTCTTCTTTTATTAATCTTTTACATGGATTTTTGCATCTCAATTTTATTATGTTCTCCAATTTTAGTTATTTACTTTCTTCTACTAGCTATGATTTTGGTTTCTCCTTTTTGCCTAATTCCTTTAGGTACGGAGTTAGACTGTTAATTTGAGATCTAACTTCTTGATGAAGGCATTTAGGGCTATACACTTTATTTTTAACACAGATTTGGCTGCATCTCAGATATTTTGGTAAGTTGTGTCCATATTTTTGTAACTTGAAAAAACATTTTCAATTTTTTCCCTAATTTTGATATTCACCTAGGAGTTATTCAGGAGCATGTTGTTTAATTTTCATGTATTTGTGTAGCTTTGAGAAATCTTCTCGATCTTGATTTGTATTTTTATTGCACTGTGGTCTGACAGTGTGCTTGGTATATTAGACTTTTTGTATTTATAGAGACTTTCTTTATGACCAAGCATGTGATCATTCTTAGCATATATTCTGAGTGCACATTAAAATAAGCTGTATTCTGTGGTTGTTGTGTGAAGTCTTCTATGGATATCTGTCATGTCAAAATGATCAAGTGTAGAGTTTATATCTACATTTTCTTTGTTCATTTTCTGCCTCAGTGATCCGTATAATGATGTCAATGGGGTGTTGAAGCCTACCACTATTATTGTCTTGTTGTCTAAGTCTTTTCATAAGCAAAGAAGAATTTGTTTTATGAATCTGGGTATTCCAATGTTGTGTGCACATATATTAAGGATAGTTGAAGTTTCTTGTTGGATTGTACCCTTTATCATTATGTAAAAGCCTTCAATGTTCTTCTTCATTTTTATTGGCTTAAAGTCTGTTTTACCTGATAAAAGAATAGTGACTCCTGCTCTTTGTTTCCTGTTTGCCTGGCAAATCTTTCTCCATCCTTTTACTTTGAGTCTGTGGGTGCCATTACATGTGAAATGGGTCTCAGAAAGAAAACAGATGGTTGAATCCTGACTTTTTATCCAATCTACCACACTGTGTCTTTTAAGTGGGACATTTAGCCCACTTACAATCAAGTTTAGTATTAATATATATGATTTTGATCCTGTCATTATATATATTAGCTGGTTGTTATGTAGACTTTATTGCACAGTTGATTTATAGTGCCTGTGGGCTATTAGTTTAAGTGTGTTTTTGTGGTAACATGTATCTTTTTATTATTCCATATTTAGCACTCCCTGAAGGATGTCTTATAAGGCCGGTCTAGTGAAAACATATTCCATTAGAGTTTGCATGTCTGAGAAAGAATTTATTTCTCCTTCACTTATGAAGCTTAGTTTTGCAGAATACAAAATTACTGGTTGAAATTTCACTTCTTTAAGGGTGCTGAAAATAGGGGCCCAATCACTTCTGGTTGTAAAATTTATACTGAGATGTCTGCTGCCAGTCTGATGGGGTTCCCTCTGTAGTTAACCTGCCCCTTCTTCCTAGTGCCTTTAAGATTTTTATTTTGCACTGACCTTGTTAAATCTAATGACTATGTCCCTTGGGGATGGTTGTCTTTTATAGTATCTAACTAGACTTCTCTGTAGTTCTTAGATTTGCATGTCAACCTCTCTAGCAAGACTAGGAAAATTTTCATATACTATATCCTCAAATATATTTTCCAGGTTGCTTATTTCTCTCCTTTTCTTTCAGGAATACCAATGAGTCATACATTTGGTCTCTTTACATAATCTCATATTTTCAGAAGTTTTGTTCATTTTTCTTAATTATTTTTTCTTTGTTTTTGTCTTACTGAGTTGATTCAAAGAACCAATCTTTGGGCGCTGAGATTTTTTTCTCAGCCGGACCTATTCTGCTGTTAATACTTCTGATTGTATTATGAAACTATTTTTTCATGAATTTTTAGTTCAAGAAGTTCAGTTTGGGTCTTTCTTAAAATGGCAATTTCATCTTTCAGATCTTGAATCATTTCAGACATTTCAGACTGGTTAAGAACCATTGATAGGGAGTTGCTGGGCTCATTCAGAGGGAATACTTTGGTTTTTTGAATTGCCAGAGTTCTTGTGCTAATTAGCTCTTACCTGGGATGGTTGGTGTCCTTTAACTATGATGTAAATTGAGTGTAGTCAGTTGGCTTCATTTCTGAAAGTTTTCAGAGGGCTAAGGCTCTGTACACTGTCTTTGTTGATTTCTTGCCCTGGGTTTCACAGTGGGGAGAATTAACGAAGGGCTTTTTGGTGTTGTAGTATAGGCCAAAAACCAGTAGATGGAGCTGGAGGGCAATGGGTGTGAAATATGCTCTTAGCTGCTCAGCTCCTTTGTATATCCTTATGTTCACAGCTGTGCTTTGCAGTGCGAGGGAGAGAGAGGTGACCCTGTCACCAGTCTGTTCCTGGGCTTTGTGGAAGCCAACTTTGATCACTGGCATTGGGCCCATTATTTCTTCTTGTTGTTGTTGTTAGGTGTTTCAGGCCATGAAACTCTCTTGGAAAGAGGCCTGTTAAGGACCACCCAGTGGAGAGGCATGCCTAGGTCCAACACCAGCCCACGAACCCCCATTACTCACCCCTCTGAGTTTTTTGAGAGTGTGGACTCCTCTCCCGCTTGAGCGCCAGGCAGATCCCAGCTCAGCACTCCCTAGCTATGGACCACAGCCCTGGGGCACCAGGACCTGCTCAGGGCACCCTCCTCAGGACCACTGAGGTTGGGTTCCTGTGGCACTGTGGGATCCATAGGGTGCCCAGGCTGCCAAACACACTCAAGTGAAGCACAGCACGCAGGTTGTGCAGCAGAGGCTGCACTGTGTACACACTCCAGTGGTACAGCAAGGCAGTAGCCCTGGGAGGTGCTGACAGGCAGGTAGGTCTGTAAGACAGCCATGCCCCAGTCCCAGAGGGAAGTTGACCCTACTTTGATAATTTTATATCAACTAATAGCTAATAAAATGTAAATAAGTTATTTAAATAATCATAAAATAGAGTGGGAGAGAAAAAATATGTAAATGCAAAGTAATACTATTTTTCTACTCACTAGAAGGCACAAATATCCTCAAAATTTCTTTGAATTGACTGTCAGATGACCATACCTAGGTTCTGTATCAGTTATAGTATCTCCTTTTTAATTTCTGTTTTATTTGAGTCCTTTTAATTTTTTTTAGTCTAAAAGCTTATCAATTGTGTTCATCTTTTCAGAAAATAAACTCTGTTTTGCTGATGTTTTTCTATTGCTTTTCTGTTACCTATTTCACTTATTTATATTCTAATTTTTATTATTTTCTTCCTTCTGCTACTTATAGGCTTAATTTGTTCTTCATTTCCAAGTTCTTGTTCTTCATTTCTTTAACATAAAGTTAGATTGTTTATTTGCACCTTTCTCATTTTTTGATGTGAGCATTTATAACTATAAACTTCCCTCTTAGTCTGCTTTTGCTGTGTTTCATAAGCTTTGGTATATTGTGTTTTCATTTTAATTTGTATGGGGATATTTTCTAATTCCCCTCTTCTGTTTCTCCTTTGATGCAATGAAATCAAGAATTTCCAATACTTGAGATCTTTTTAGTTGTTCTTTTGCTACTGATTTCTAGTTTTACTGTGTTCAGAAAAGATATTTGTTGTGATTAATTTTTCTCAAGTTTATTAATGTGTGTTTTGTGACATAAGATGTGATCTATTTTTTTAATCTGCCTTTCATTTTTATCTCCCCGTCATTTTTGAAGGACACTGTCTTTATGTATTATGTTCTTGGTGGATAGTTTTCTTCTTTCAGCACTTGGAATATGTCCTCTCATTATCTTCTAGCCTGCAAGATTTCTGCTTAGAAATGCACTGATAGTCTTAAAGAATTATACAGTACATGACAAATCACTTGTTTTTGCTACTTTCAAAATTATCATTGTCTTTAACTTTTGACAATTCTGTTATGTGTCTCGATGTGGATTTCTTTGTCTTCATCTTATTTGGGTCTGTTGGAATTCTGGATTTAAATGCTCATTTTCTTCCCCAGATTTGGGAAGTTTTGGTCATTATTTCTTTGAATAAAATATCTTCCTTTTATTTCTCTTCTTCTGGGAATTCCATCATGGATATATAACTGGTCCATGTGATGGTATCTTTTAAGTCTCTTAAGTTTTCATTATTCCTTTTTCTTTTTGCTATTCTGACTGGATAATTTCTGATCACCAGTGTTTATCAGTCTTTTCTCTACTTGATCCAGTCTGCTCTTGAACTCTTCTAGCAGATTTTTCAGTTCAGTTGTTGTATTCTTCAGCTTCAAGATTTCTGTTTTATATTTTTTATTTGTTGAAATTCTCACTTCGCCCATTTTTCTCCTGACCTCACTGTGTATATTTTTGATGGTTATTTTAAATTCTTTGTCACGTAAATCAAATATCTACATTCTATTATGGTCAGCTTCAGGAGATTCATTTCTTTCCCTTTGTTTGGGACATTTTTCTCTATCCTCTATTTTCTTTAGCTCTTTGTATTAGTGTATGTGCATTAGAAAAAAAAAAAAAAGCCACCTCTCTCAGTCTTCATAAGCTGACCTTTAGAGAAGAAAATCCTCATCAGTTAGCCCAGCCAGAGACTCTGAACTCCTTAAACTTCATGCTAGTCGAAATTGCCTGCTTAGTTCTCAGTGACTCTAAAGCATCTAGAGTATATCAAGTGCCACCAGCACTTTCAGAAAGTAAGATATACTCTCTCCCTCAGGCAGAAAGAGTTGAAATATTAGATAAATGGTACAAGTCTCTTCTTCTCCAGGGAAAAGATGTAATATGTGGTTTTTCACCCACTCATGCCACACTGAGCAAGGAAGAGGGACTAAAATTAATGCTTGTATGTTGGTAAAAAATATCATCTTTCTTCTGTGGCTCCCAGGCATCTACAGTATGCCAGATACTGTCAGTACTCTAAGACAGGCAAGAAAAAAAGTCAGAGCCTTGGAAAGCCCTTGAAAAATTTGAATATTGAAAATGTAGTCCAACTTTTTCCAACCCCACACAAAAACCAGGAATCAAGGCTTTCTTCCGGACTGCATGATGCTGTGTCCCCACCAGCTTCAATGTGACTGGCTTCATGCTCTCCCATTTCCAAGGGCCTCTCAACAAGCTTCTGAATTGTTCATAGAGGAAATTTTTTTTTTTTCTGTGTATTGTTGTTGAACTGGTGTGTTCATGGGGTGGCGGGGTGGGGAGAGAGTACACAATTTCCTGTCGTGCCATCTTATAAACATCACCCCTTCAGAACAACATTTCTTCTGACTCACCTTGCAGATTTAGATATATGAGTGTTAAGAAAACACTGAATTGGTAGTATTCTGAAAATGAGAGATAATTATTTTTTCTATGGATTAATATTTTGATTAATCTCTACAATCCTAACTTTGTTAAATAAGTTAACCTATTATCAATTATTAATGAAACTGGCCTTAAAACCATCCTGAAAGACAAGCTACTAGTTCTAACCTCAGAAATTTCCAGGGAAGATTACAATGTCCTTCAATAACCCATATTAACATTCAATAACTTTTTCTAACAGAAAAAAATATATTTATCTTAGGCTTAAATCTCTCACACAATAACTTAATGATATTTCTGGTTACACTGGTAATAGAGAAGACATGTTCAGTATTATTTCTGTGTGATAATATCACATGCCAAATGGCTGATATTATTTTCCTCTTCTCCAGATTCAATAATCCTGTTTCTTAGTCATTTTTTTCTCTGGTCTTTTTACCCAAAGTTTTTACCCAGTTTTTTAACTCTCTTGTGAATGATTACCAAGGTTTCCATACAATGTTTTTAGTCTAGAGACTAGGCCTGCATTCAATGACCCAGTGCGACGCACAGAATTTTGGTTCTCATGGTCTCTACCACATATGTAGAGACCATGAGAACCAAAATTCTGTGCGGCAAAGAATTTTGCAAATAGAATTAAGGTAACTAACCATCTGACCTTAAAATGTAAAAATATGTATATCTTTGATTATTGAGGTGGCCTGCTTTCATCACATGGACCCTTAAAAGCAAAAGAAGAAGGCACAATTGTCAATCGGAAATATGTGACAGAAAAAGCAAGTGAAATCAGCCCGAAAATGAAGTCAGTGAGATACAAACCATGAGACAGACTCAACCACCTCTTTCTGGCTTTTAAGATAGAGAAAAGGGATTGCAAATAGAGAAAGGTGTGTACCTTCTAGAAGCTGACAGCAGTCTTCACCCAACAATCATGAAGGAAACAGGGACCTCAGTACTACAACCATATGGAACTAAATTCTGCCACGACCTGACAGTGGATACTGCCTAATGTCTCTAGGTATCTCACACTCGTCAGCACTTTGATTTTGGTCTTGTGGGTCCTGAAGCAAATAAATGAGATGAGTCTACAGGACTTCTGAGTTACAGACCTGTGAAATAATAAATTTGTGTTGTTTTAAGCAGGTAAGTTTGTAGTGATTTGTTATGGAAGTAATAGAAAACAAATACAACTAGTAGGACCTAATCAACTCATAATTATTTGCCAATCAACTACTGTAACACTTAGTAATACTACTTGTAGTTGAAGGAATAGACTAGCTTACAGGGACTACTAGATGGGACCCATAATATGTGCTCTAGTTCTTTAGGCTTAAGAATTTTTCAAAACTATAATTCATTGACATAAATTCAAATTAGCTAAACTTATAATGACATTTTTCTAGTTCTGGGTCTATGTATACAAAATCTTTGAAGTATCTAAAATTTTAAATTCCTTCTAAGCTAAATATTAATCTTCCACAATTTCACGGTTGCTGACAGAGTATATAAGTTTTTTGAATTAGAGACAAAAGACAGTTTATTACTCACAGCAATAGCAGTAGCTAACGTCCCTAGTCCTACAGGGTAATATGAAGGGTACCAGGTTGCACTTGCCCAATTGGGTATTTTGTGACTGATGAAACACCAAGCTTAGAGAATCTGAATCTTTTTAGGGAATAAGTCAGCTTGACTTTTGTCTCAGAGGGAGAAAGAGTATTTATCATACTGTATAGTGTATAAATCTGCCTTTTGCCCCAAAAGAAGACAGTTTCTCTATTCTCCAAGGCTGTTTTCTCTATAAGCATCTTGAAAAGATAGTACAAAACAAAAAGGCAGTTAGTGTACAACTTATTTTCATAGTATCTAGGTCAGCACCTTTTCCCCCAAGTTTCAGTTAGTTTGTTTCATACATTTCTACTAGTGTTAGGTTTTTATGCCACATTCTGCATTTTACCCTGGTGTCCTCAAACTCCTAAATAATTTTTAAAATTTGCATAAATTAAGGTGTGATGTGTGATTAATTACAGAGAATGTGGTCCATCCTGGTGATTATTTCATATAAGTTAAGAAAGAATGTGTATTCTGCTGTTGTTGGAAGAAGTGTTCTATAAATGTCAATTAGATCAAATTGATTTACAGTGTTGTTCAATCAACTATATCTGTCTTGACTTTCTGCATGCTTGATATAGCAATTACTGGAAGAGAATTATTGAAGTTTCCAAGTAAAGCAAATTTATCTATTTCTCTTTCACTTCAATAAGGTTCCCACCCGCCCCTCACGTATGTTGATGCTCTGTTTTAGGTGTATACACATGTATGCATGTCATGTCTTCTTGGAAAACTGAATCTTTTGTTCATTATAAAATATTCTTCTTTATCTCTGATAATTTTACTTGTTTGAAATTATACTTGTTCCACATTAATACAATTACTCATTCCTTCTTTCAATTAGTTTAGAATGTGTTTCTTTTTCATCCCTTCTAACCTACATGAATCTGAATTGTTATATTTATAGTGAATTTCTTTCTTTTTATTTTTTATTTTTTTCTTGAGTCTTGCTCTGTTGCTCAGGTTGGAGAGCAATGGTGCGATCTCAGCTCACTGCAACCTCCTCCTCCTGGGTTCAAGCAATTCTCTTGCCCCAGCCTCCCAAGTGGCTGGGATTACAGCCGGGCATACCACTATGCCTGGCTAATATTTTGTATTTTTAGTAGAGACGGGGTTTCTCCATGTTGACCAGACTCGTCTCAAACTCTTGACCTCCTGATCCACCTGCCTTGACCTCCCAAAGTGCTGGAATTACAGGCGTGAGTCACCACCCCCATCCCTGTTAATTTCTTTCTTATAATGTATACTTGGGTCTCTTAAAAAAATCAACTTTATCGGACTCTTTTATTAGTTTATTTAGACTATTCACTTTTAAATCAGTCTTACCAGACTCTGTCTTTTATTGGTTTATTTAAACCATTCACTCTTATAAAAATTATTGATACAGAAGGATTAATTTCTAATATGTTGATATTAGTTTCTATTTATTTCGTTTGGTCAATGATTCTATGTTTTTTTTTT